>NC_140977.1:12329576-12337076 GCF_056783735.1 Eptatretus burgeri | reverse complement strand
CTGGTAAGTTCATACCAGGATCTAATTGTACGCTTTTGAGCACCGTTGCTATGGACACCACCGTTACCTAGCAACGGGACATTGAAATTTTTGAATAATCCTCAAAAAAAAAAGTTTAAAATTGGCTTCCGCGCTTTTATGCGCACTATAATCAACCTCTTTGTCCAAAAATTTCAGCCAGATCCGTCAAAAACTGTATGACTTGTATGCAATTATATAGCGACCACCCATGTCACCTACCGGCTGATATATATATATATATATATACATATAGATATATATATATATATATATATATATATATATATACTGTATATATATTGTTGCGGTATTCGCGCCCGCCGGCGTGCTGACGGCCACGTAACTCGAATCGCGGCACGTCGCCCACCGGACGGACAATCCAGTCGTGACCCTCTCGGACTAACGCCGGGAACCAGTCACGGGTGGACCTTTCGGTCTCACCGCGATCGAGCCAATCAGCCCCCGCGTGGGATAGGGTTGCTCGCCAAATTCGACCTACCTAAGTACCCACGCGGAGGGTAGACCGGGCGATCGCACCTCGCCGCAGGTCGATTTCTCTCGGACACGGGCCACTTAAGCGACCCGTTCCGTACTATCGGGATAACCGAGCGGTGTTATCGTCGACCTCGACGGTTCGATTAATTATCGGGCGTATTCAGCCCACTACCAACCCTTTACGTGAAGCAAGATGAGGATTCAATGAAGGAAATGACGAAGCAAGAAACAGTTCAACACAAAGCACATTTATTCGCGACGAACGGAAAGCACACATATTCAATTCCACCAAAAGCACACAGAAAAGAAAAACACAATTCAATTTACACAAAAAGCAAATGTAAAAGCGAAGACACAATGCAGAGCTAATACCGACTACCGAGCACACGGCAACACTTATACAATTCTACTTCACAGACGGCGCCGACAACACATACCCAAAACCAAGGAAAAGAATACCCTCAAGGATGAGGCGGGCCTGAGGCCGAGACCGGGTCGGCCTACCCGTCTGGTGATGAGACGCGGAGCGGCGATGGCGCCTCAACTCCGCGGGCCTCGCGGACAGTGTCTGGTAGGGGGTGAAAGGCCCTTGGTCGCACTATCTCAGCGCGGGGGGAAACAGGAGGGGGTTGCTGATGCTCGGGGTATAGAGGATCTTTATTATCCCGCGACGAGCGTCTCCACTCGGCCAGGTCGCGCGCTGTCGGCCTCCCTCGGGTGCAGCTTCCTGCACGACGCGAGCACCCCTCGTCTGGTGTCGCCGCCTTCCACAGCTCCCGTCCCTCCGTTCCGACTCCAACGCACACGACGAGCAGCTCCACCGCCCGCGAAGTCTTGACTCTCTGTTTCCGACTCTCCTACTCTCCTACTCTCCGCCTCTCGCCTCTCCCCGTCTACTGACGAACACGGTCCTTTTATCCGCCCTGTAGCTTCGCCCTCTCATCTTTGACCCCCTCCCTTCGACCTTTCACCTCGCTCCCCATTGGCCCGAGAAAAAGTGGGCGTGAAGGCTTTTTGATCCATAAATTTGCATATATCGATCGCCCTGGGGGCGGGGCCAATTCGCCCCTCGCTCACCGATTGGACGGCAAAAAGTGGGCGTGTGTCGTTTTTGATCCGTTTTTGAAGCACAAAATCCGTGATTTTGTACACGCTGTTCGGCGCGCGCCCTGCACGAGTCCAACACCGGTACCCACAGCGGCGCAAGAACGGTGGCGATGCGACGGTTGCGAGGTGTGACGTGAAGGTTGTGGCGGTTGTGGTGAAGCGGCGTTGTGGTTGGTGGTTGATGTTGTGACTGGTGGTGGTAATCATGGCGGTTGGTCCAAAATAAAGATAGCAAAAGAAAAACGGCTATCCTGAAGAGTCGCAGCACGCATAAATGACATGTATTCCCACTAGACAACGGGTTTGGGCCTAACTACACATGTACTTACCGAGATACCTCACCTAAGGGACCTGAATGGTGGTTTGCGAATTTGGTAACCACAACACTACCCCCTCCCCTTTTTACAGACTCGTCCCGAGTCGTCAAATTTTCGTGTGCCATCATGTGTAGTTTTCCCCTAGTACATTTTACCTACGGATCCCTGAGTGCGACATTCGTGGTATTCGTGTCCCCAAAATAAATAACCTGAGGGCTGCGTAACTACCTAAACAAACTCACTCACACGGACGACTTAAATAAAATTGCCGGCGCTAGGACAGACATGCCGGGGGCGCACTCATATGTACAGTACATCTTAACCTTAACTTACAAATTTTACACTAAACCATGGCCCAGGATCAATGAACTCTGCAAAAGAAAAGCAGTTAGCAGGGAGCCAGGCTGCCCGCATGCAGTCTCTGGCTCAAAACAATGCAGGTGATAGGGAACGTGGCTGGCTGCTCACACGCAGTCCAAGGCCTTCCCTTTTGAACTGAACGCAGTGAACCACAACGGTGCATGGGCTGCACAAACGCAGTCTCCGTGCCAGCTCAAGTGGCACACGCAATGAGCACAACGAATGGATGGATGAACACAAACACGGTGCACGGGCCGCCACTGCAGGCCCGTGTTGTAGCTGCCAACGGGGCAGTTCTCGCAGCTTGCAAACTGTTGCTTTTACGATCCTGGCGCACATGGCAATGAACAGGGGGGGGGGGGCAAAGCAAAATTGAACGGGGCTGGTGAACATGGGCAGTGGGCATGGCATGGCAAAGGTGAGCAGGCAAACACAGCCCGCAGAAGAAGGCCGCTGCAGGCAAACATAGCGGGCAGATGAACTGGCCGGCACAGGCCTTGAAGAAAAACAGCCAGCAGATGAACTGGCCGGCACAGGCCTTGCAGCACACAGCTGCCGATGAAGTTGGCCGGCTTTTGCCGTTCAGTGGAGGTTGGTGGAGGGAGTGCGGTGGTGCTGGCCACTTGGAAGGCGGGCTCGGACCTACCTACCTGTCTCCCTCCCACCTATCGCCTTTGCCTGTCACTGTACATACCCACTCCCTTTATTTGTCAAACCCCAATTTAGCCCCAACTTATTTTTTTGTTGTTTTTATTTTTACTTCCCCACTATAAATCGTCCCCTAACCCCCTTTATCGTCTTTGTTCGGCTAACCTATCCTGTCACCTAGCCTACTCCCAACCCCTACGTTCCCTTCCCGGAGGGGAATAAGGGAGAGCTAACGTCCTGTGTCGAGGCCCAACGAAGCCTCAGAATGGCCTCCCCAGAGTTCGGCGATCTAACCCAAAGTGGGTCCAGCGGCCCACAACGACAGCGAGGGGATGGATGGTGCGGAGGGGTACATCTCCTAATCTCCCCTAACCATTTAACTGTTAAACTACCCCGGGGCTTTCAACAAGCGCCTTTCGCTTAAACTATTGGTTCTAACAACCCAGATTCCCGTCGCCTGTGTTGGTGTCCTCACAATTTCGGGCCTCGCCCCCCCAATTTTCTCTCCGTGCCCTCACACGGTCTCCTGGCTAGGACACGTGGCTCCCTTTGGCAGGCACGACCCTCTGCCGAATCTCCCGCTATGGCACCCCCGGGCACTACACTGCCTCCGAGCCTACCAGCTCCCTAACACCGGGGAGTGCCCCCATGGCACCTCCCCTGAAACGCACACGTGGCAGGCTGGCTTCCCAGGCCCCTTTCCGAGGGTCACCCTTGCCCACAACACTGCCCACGCGGCTAATGGCGCCCCGGGCCCCCGCACCCAGCAGGCGCACCCGTGCCCACTACGCTATCCCGGCCCCCCATGGGCCCTTGGCCTACCACGGCCGACTAGCCTGGTGCCCGGGGTACCCACTCAGCGATACTCACCTTTCGCAGCCACGCTCCCTAGCCCGTCAACAGGACTCCTGCACCCCTCCAAATGGGTTTCGAGCCTACATTCCCACCAACAGCAAAACGACCTCCATTTTTCAATTTGACTAACCCAGCTAACTCACTTTACTCTGACCCCGGGGTCCCTTGGGTGGGAGTCACTCCTCCCCCCAATCACTCATCGCACCATGCATTCCCCATTCGCTCCAATCACACAGACCCGCTGGCCTCACTCACTCAACAAGTACTCACCTCACAACTCACCAACTCTTCAACACACACACCGCTGAACTCTGCCATCCTCCTAACTACATCCCCGAACTAACTCGTGCTCCCACGTCGTCCCTTAAACTACAGCACGTTCCATTTAACACTACGTAGCTAAACTACGTCCCCTCTACACATTCACAAGTCTGTCACTGTCTCCTAACTCAAAAATTCATTTTATTTCCCAACCTAAATCTGGCTACAATCCCTCTAACTAATCCATTCCACGGACTCCATGAGGACTTACCCCTGCCCCATGAAGTCGGTCTAACTAAGCTAACCCTTCCCCCTAACTAGTTTCCATCCTGTGCCCCTGGTAAGGGGGTCTTTCACCCCTTGCCCAGGAATCCTGTGCACCCGAAAGTGAGGCTTGTTTTTTTTTTGTTTTTTTTTTCATGCGCAGCACCTGCGCGGCAACTCAGAGCTCGCGCACTTTACACCTGCCCGTGACGTCATGCAGCTGCACGTGTTCCTCGTCCCTCCTTGGACGGTACCATCCGGCAGAGATACCCCTCCTGCCGGATTCCAACCACACGTGCAGCCATGACGTCACCGTGCGCATAAAAAAAAACACAAGCCCCACGTCTCGAGGGGTTCCCCACGCGAACACATGTGCTTTGCCCGTTGGAGCTTAACACACACGATCGCGTGGAGAACCCGTCCGGTCCAAATCCATTTACCTGCCTAAACTTTGTCCGTCCGCGGGATCGGCAAATCCACCGCGTGCGTTTCCGGACCGGGACTTCACTCTCGCAAGCGATCACGTGGCGGTCTCGTGCGTTGCACAGCACGAACCTCGTGCTCACTGCTGGGTGAACCCGGCACGGTCCCCGAAACAACTGCAGCCGCTACTCGGCTTTCTCTCCTCTGTCGCCGTCTCCATTCCACACACGCATACCTGCGTGTTACGACGCACACAGTCCACTCCATCACATTCACCCCGGGAGACGCGGCTGCGTGCTCCCGCATGCCAACCGACATCTCCCTCTCATACCGCTCTCTCACACACACGGTCTCCCTTGCACACAGCGACCTTGCACACGGCCGTTCACTCACGCGTGCGGGGGCACTCACCCGCGGTGCCTCACTCGCACTCCGTGCCTCATCCACACACGCGGGGGCACTCACCCACGGTTCCTCATCCACACACCGTGCCTCACTCATACACGCGGGGGCACTCAACCGCTGTGCCTCATCCACACACCGTGCCTCACACACACTCGGGGGCACACACCCGCGGTGCCTCACTCACACACACGGCGACACTCATACACGGTGCCTCATCCACACACGCGGGGGCACTCACCTGCGGTGCCTCATCCACACACCGTGCCCCACTCATACACGCGGGGGCACTCAACCGCGGTGCCTCACTCACACTCCGTGCCTCATCCACACACGCGGGGGCACTCACCCGCGGTGCCTCATCCACACACGCGGGGACACACACACGCGGTCTCTTCCACACACGGTGCCTCACCCACACACACGGGGGCACTAACCCGCGGTGCCTCACTCACACTGGCCGTTTCATCCACACACGTGGGGGCACTAACCCGCGGTCCCTCATCCACACACGGCGTGCTGGGAAGCACGCACTCCGGCACCATCGCCACCACACCACTCACACACGGGGTCGCTTACACACACGGGGACGCACTCACACCTTGCACCACACACACAGGGACAACCACACTGGGGATTTGTGTCCCCACAAGGGTCTCCGGGGCCTCTACACCCCCCAAGCTCTCCATGCACCTGTCCACAGCACTCGTCCCCTCAACCTCGCAAAGCACGACCGAACTCACCTGGTCGTGACTCGCCTCAAGGGGGCAGACTCCCTCCCCTCGTTCCTGGAGGAGGCCATCCAGGTGCTCGCACTGGGTCTCTACCCAGTCCGCCAGCTCACCCCCATTATCCTCCACTACCTGTGTGTGTGCGTCACTTACCCCGTCTTCCTCGTGTAGTCTTTCCTCTATTTTTTCTATCTCCCGTGTCTCTGCCAACTCTTCACCCTTTACCTCCCTTGTCTCAACTATTATTTCCTTTGTCACGGCCTTCATGCCCGCCTGCAGGCATCGGCCCATGTTCTGCGTCTCACCCCGTAGCTTTTTCATTTCTTCCTTCATGTGCTGTGTATTCGCATCCATCGTCGTTTTCACTTCATTTGTATTTGTATCCATCTTTTCGTTCATGCCTTTCATTTCGTTTTTCATTTCATTTGTGTTTGTATCCATCTTTTCGTTCATGCCTTTCATTTCGTTTTTCATATTCGCATCCATTTTTTCGATCATTTCCGCATTCATCTTTTCGTTCATGCCTTTCATTTCGTTTGTATTTGCATCCATCCTTGCTGTCATTGCCGCCAGCATGGCGCATAGCTGGGCCATGTCGGGTGCGCTTGAGTGAGCCGTTTCGGCAGGGGTTGGGGAAGGGTTTTGGTGGAGAGGGGGGGGGGGAAGGTGTCATACACCGCGACCGCGGCCGCACCCATTTCGGGCTCTGGGTTCAGTTGGACGAGTCCGTGTTCCTGCACAATCAACATTTCCTGCTCGGGGATTCCATCCTGGACCATGGATTCTACACATTCTACATCCATTTCTAATACCCCCGGCTCCCGCTCGCCTTGAGACGCCATCTTGCTTCTCTTAAAGGGTTAATTTTGCTCGCTCGTAATTTGGAGGGAATCGGGGGTCGCTTCTCTCACCCCTGGACCGATTCCCGTGAATTTAGCCGGAGACAGGAGAGCCCGTTTTCCTGTTCTCCGATACCAGTGCCGTGAGGAGGGCGATGGATTTGTATCGCACGACCTGACACCAGTGTTGCGGATTCGCGCCCGCCGGCGTGCTGACGGCCACGTAACTCGAATCGCGGCACGTCGCCCACCGGACGGACAATCCAGTCGTGACCCTCTCGGACTAACGCCGGGAACCAGTCACGGGTGGACCTTTCGGTCTCACCGCGATCGAGCCAATCAGCCCCCGCGTGGGATAGGGTTGCTCGCCAAATTCGACCTACCTAAGTACCCACGCGGAGGGTAGACCGGGCGATCGCACCTCGCCGCAGGTCGACTTCGGACACGGGCCACTTAAGCGACCCGTTCCGTACTATCAGAATAACCGAGCGGTGTTATCGTCGACCTCGACGGTTCGATTAATTATCGGGCGTATTCAGCCCACTACCAACCCTTTACGTGAAGCAAGATGAGGATTCAATGGGAGAAATGACGAAGCGAAGCGGGAAACAGTTCAACACAAAGCACATTTATTCGCGACACACGGGAAGCACACATATACAATTCCACCAAATGCACACAGAAAAGACACAATGCAATTTACACAAAAAGCAAATGTAAAAGCGAAGACACAATGCAGAGCTAATACCGACTACCGAGCACACGGCAACACTTATA
>NC_140977.1:12297076-12327076 GCF_056783735.1 Eptatretus burgeri | reverse complement strand
CGGCGGGTCGCTTAACCGACCGTGGACGCCAATAACTCAACCGCGTGACCTAGGGTCCTCCTGTCTCGAATCAGGTTACCTAATTAACCATGTGATTTAACCACCGGGGAACCATGCCCTCGGTACTCCTTGTCCAAACCGGATCACTCTACCAACTACGGATCACCTTTCCGGATTGGATGCAGCCGAGCGCCACTGCCAAGGACGTACCGGCGAGAAGGAACGGATTGTTGGGAATAAAGACCTGGCTCAACTTAGATCCTAACCATGCTGGACCAATGGAGGAAAAGAGAAAGGCGAGCTGGGAACATTTCTACAATTATTATTTATTTACAATAAGCGTGGAAAAGCATGTGGCACAACAAAAGGTTCATTGGGGGTGTAATGCAGGGAAAGATGAGAGAGGTGTGGGGTGCGACAATTATACAAGCAACTTACAAAAGCAGACACAGTGCAGACTTGACGCGAGATTAATAAAAGCAACAATCACAACAATAAAATATCATATACAGGCTTACTTAACGGACAGGCGCCAACACTGTCAGACACACACTCATACAAAGTAAACCCAATTGTGAAAGGAACTTTTGCAGCCAGCGAGGAAGGGAGTTGAGGTTACATTTTCTCAGTACCTGAGCGTTTTGGGGGAGGGTTGCTCCGTGGTGTGGGACCCAACAAAAGTTGTGTAGTTCAGTCCACAGCCGCACGAGTGATAATCGTGTCTGTAGCAGGAGCCTGAGTGGTGAAGAGCGGAGTCCAAGGCCGAGAATGGGGCAGTAGATAGGACCAGGTAAGAGGCTTGGTCGAGGTCGTGTCGGCGGGGACCAGTACAGTAGGTGGGCCGTCGAGGCGAGACGTAGGCAGAGCCAAGCCACAGGAACATTTTCACAACTCCTTCAATTCTCCACTTTCCAACCGACTTCTCACACCTTTGACGTTCTTTCAACCAACTCCCACCGACTTCTTCCTTTTGATCTACAACAACCCCCAACTTCTTTCTTTCGATCCACAACAACCGACTTCTTCCTTTCAATCTACAACAACCACCGACTTCTTCCTTTCGATCTACAACAACAACCCCCTCCTCTGAGGATTGCTCCGTACTTTATAGATCCCGGAGCTCTGGGAGGAGCCATGGCGAAGCTGACGTCATTGTCCAATCTGAGCATCCCGATTGGACCGGCCCTTCAATTGGTCCACCTTTCTGCTAACGATTTCTGGTAATGATGGTAACGAGGTGTCATCTGAGTTTCTAGATAATTTGAATAGAGGTGGATTGAGTGTGCCGACTATGTCAGCCGTCTTTTTTGTACATAATGCCTATAATTTGTATGACAAGACTAAAATGCATTGCCGATTTCATTTTGCTGAGCTGTTATCCTCTGTAGATGCACCTTTAGTTAGTAGTGATGCTGCATGTACTACTTTAGCTAACATTCTATTGAAAGCTCATGTCCTCAATGTAAGTGACAAAGAAAAAGCTTTGGGATGCCTCAGGAGGCAAGAAAAGCTCTCCAACTAGTGATAGACATAGACATAGTTGTAATAGGCATAGAGTTGTGACATGCATATAATGTTTACACAATACGATATATGACAATAAATATCAAAGTTTGACAGCTCTACACACTTGCATCTTATTACAATCAGCCATCTCTCACCGTTTATGAGTTAGACACAAAAACGGGCAAAAAATACCAAAATTCAGTAATTTGACCTTGAAATATGACCTTTTGACCTTGAAGATGACCTCAGGTGGTGTTGAAAATGACACTATTGAACTCGCCGTCCTCAAAAACCCCTATATGGATCCCGAGATCGTGTCTCTAGCCCTTCTAGAAGTCATTTTAGCCCCGGGCTCAAGTTGATCCTTCAGACTCAAGTTACAAACCCCGAGCATGGGAGGTTCCAGTCCTTCTCTATAGGAGTCTATGCCTCAAACCCACTACAAATGGACGAATGCAATTTCTTCAAAGGAATACATTTAATGAACATACACAAATATTTACAAAGACAATAATTTAACAGGTAATAATAATGACGGCATGAAATAAATAACTCATACAGTCGAGACCTCGCACACAGACACTCAAATATGAACAACGGGGAAACAAAATAAAAAGAAAAACACCCCTTTTCAAGTATACTTGTACTTAGCTTGGCCTAGAGATGATCCTCGTTGAACTTGGAATGGGGAGCACTTCCACCAGCACGTGCACAAAATGGCACCGTCACTTCTCTCGTGGCAGGGCAGACGTACGCCAGGGAATCCGCAAACAGCTTTCCACACAAAGGCTCAAAAGGTGCCAGCCTTCCTCTTTCCAAAGGTGCCACCTGCCTCGTGCATTCCTCACACCGACCTCATGTGTGTGCTCTGCCGATCTCCTGTTCAATCCAGCCGGAAGCCTTCCACAATCCACACGTGCGCAAGCCTGCCTGCCCTCGATCACTCGGATCTCTCTTTCTATCCCGTTGGAAGCCTCTCAACAACCACATGTGCGACTGATCCCCCCATCCTATGCAGTAGTTGGAAGGAAGCCCCTCACAAGCCACACGTGTGACCGATCTCCCGTCCAATGCAGTCGTCTGAAGCCCCTTGCAATGCACCAGCTTCTCCTCTGCGCTCTATATCCTCCACCTCCGGGGCGTGGCCTGCTCACCCCCAAACCTGGGAAGACGGGGGCTTCTCCTGTTTGTTGTGGTTTCAGGGATGCATTTCCCAGCTTTACTGCCTGGCTTGAAATATAAAAAACGTAGGGAATATCACAGAGGGGAACTTATTCTTCAACATAGGGAAATCATAGGGGGGAACACAGAGGGAATCACGTTCTGGGGAACTTATTCTTACTCGATAAGCTAATTATAGTGCTGCAGAATGGTGGAAGTATTGTGCACTTTTGGTGATAAGCATGAAACTTTGCACAGTTGTAGTGTTTTACCTACTGAACAATATTACATATGGGGCCAACTGAATTTTTTTCCAAGATGGTGGTCATTTTCAAAATGGCCGCCGCCATGGGCGAAATTACCGATACAACCATATAAATGAATATATTTCCTATTATTGGTTGGAAAATTGACCAGAAATGTGAAATGTCACTAACTTTTCCCCTTACGTTTCACATGTTCTTCATTTCTTAACCAAGATGCCTTTCAAATTCAAAATGGCTGCCAAATTTAAAATGGCTGCTACATGATAAAATGGTGACAAACATATGAACGTGTAATGTGGTAATTGTACCATGCATCACAGTTAATGCTCTTCCAGTTAATCTGTGCATATCGCACGCATTCATCAATTCATTCATCCTTCATCTTCTTCTTTCAGATCAGTAATTCCATATCACAGTGCATGCTGTTAGTTGTCGAAGCTGTGGTGGTCGTTGTGTCGTAATCAAAATACCAACAATGGCTAAATCCTTCAAGAATTTAGACCCCAGACAACGTCCAGAAACTCCTTCAACATCTGAATCATCATCATCGCCGATCGATTGGACAAAATGCATTTTGTGTCAAGAGATATCAAAAGAACCACTGCGATGCCCAGCTGATTCAAAGAGGACTGATATTGACATTGGTACACTTTATGATAATCTTGCAGGTAATTTGATAAGACTCAAAGAGCTTCAGAGTCTTCCAGATAATATAAACTTATCAAGGTTAAACAATGGAACAGGAGTTGCTTCAACTCTAAAGTTGAATGCAGCTAAATGGCACAAAAAATGCAAGGATAAGTACAACAATACCAAACTTCAACGGTGACTCGCCAAAAAAGAAAGTCACTCGCTACAGCAGTGGTGGTGCAGCCAGAACATCGCAAGACACTTGCTTCTTTTGTGGTAAAAAATCAGATAAACTCCAAAAGGCATCGACGGAGAAACTAGACAGAAATGTTCGGCGATGTGCAGAAATTGTGCGAGACCATACGTTAGTTGCCAAATTGAGCGCTGGAGATATGATGTCCCAAGATGCAATGTACCACAGCAATTGCTTAAAAACACTCTACAAGAAAGCAGAGTCGGTGAATTGCTCTGACAGCGGAGAAAGTTCTTCTGATAAACAACTGCACGGCATTGTCCTGGAGGAGCTGTTTTCGTACATTGAAGACTGTCGTGCAGAAAGCATGGAGAATGACGTAGCACCGGTGTTCAAACTAGCAGATTTAAATCAGATGTACACTTCAAGACTAAATGACATGGAAGCAGACACATCTACTCGAGAACACTCGACCAGACTGAAAGAACGAATATTAGCCAACATACCAGACCTACAAGCCCACAAGCAAGGCAGGAACTTTCTTCTTGCTTTTCAGGATGACATAGGACTGGCTCTAAAGAGGGCATTTGAAAGTGACTTTGACGAGGTTATCGTGTTGGCAAAGGCAGCTGAAATCGTTCGTAAGGACATTCTGAAGCTTGAAAAGTCTCAATTTATGGTGAAATTCTCCAAGGAGTGTCAGCACCAATCAGTTTCTAAGTCTCTGACGACCCTCGTTGGGATGATAATGGGTGGATCAGACATAGTGCAGCAATCAAGCAATGCCACTGATACCCAGGCGATACTAACTGTCTCGCAGCTTTTACGCCAAAATGTCATAATTCGACGTCGTGAAGGATCCACCTCTCACTACCACAGTGAGGATCGTGAGACACCCCTGTCTACTTACGTCGGACTCCTCATCCATGCCAGGACAAGAAAGCATGAGTTAATTAACAGAATGTATGACCTTGGGCTCTCCGTATCATATGACATATGACAAGTTTGTGCAAGATATGAAGCAGAACATGTTTGTCCTGCAAACTTACGCCATGGTCTATTCACCACAAGTGTAGTTGATAACATGGACCACAATCCTACTTCCACGACCACTCAAGGGGCATATCATGGCACAGGAATATCCCTCTTTCAGCACCCGAACAACGATGTCCATGGAGTAGAGAGACACAGAGATCCTCCGGCAAAGTGAGTCTAAAAAGAAGACCTTATCAGAATTGCCAGAGGAATACACCAGCACACTACCGGCTTCCCTACATACAAAAGAACCAACAGTACCAGAAGTTTCGGTTTTCCCACCTGCTTCATATGAAGGAATGTATGCAGCACTACAGGACAATGCCAGGTGAGTTCAATATGTTCTAGTATAGTAGTAGGACCTCACTTATTGTGCATCGGCCAACACTTATATTTATTTATATTTCGAATACTAGTCGATTATTGTGAATGTGAACACTGAACTGTCGCACTGTTTGTGCTTATATGCTTATTTCTTGTTGCTTTATACAGTAGGTGGCTCAGTCATGTGAAAGACATAGTTGAGTCCCATGATAACACTGTGCAAGATATGGAGGTGGATCTCCTCAACTGCTTAAGCATGGTGGCCATCTTGGATTTCTGCACCATTTTTAAAATTGTTGCATTGTTGAAATTTACAAACATCAATATAGAAACTAACGGTTAAAGAGCATGAAAAATATGAAATTAGTACATTTGAATATTATAAACAAGTCAGAAAGCAGTTTTTTTAATCAGTGGCAGCCATTTTTAATTTGGCGGCCATCTTGGAAAGAAACTGAAATCGCCCCACACCGAGAAATGTTCAGCACATTAAAAGCTACATCTGTGCCAATTTTCATGCTTATCACACAAAATGCGCAATTGGTCTGTTATGTGGCACTATTCTGCAGCACTATTAACACCGCACCACCAACCCTCGTTTGGTGATACGTAACACTTAAGCTCACAGGTTCCCTAACTTAGTTACATCGAGTTGCTTTCTACTCGTCCACGGACCAAGCCACTCCACACAATGATAAATTCCCTATTAAATCCTTCCATCTAATCCCACAACCGTAACGATATTAACAATGTGAATGATTTGTTGCACACAGAACACTTGTCGGGCTTCACTCCTGTATGTATGTATGTATGTATGTATTATATGCTCTGTTCATGTTTTCATGCAAGTAAAGGATTTATGAAAGACAGAACACTTGCAGGGCTTCTCTGCCGTGTGCATTGTTTGATGAGTGAGCAAAGCTGATGATCGACGAAAGGCCTTAAGGCATACAGAACATTTGTATGCCTTTTCTCCCGTGTGTATTCTTTGATGCTCTTTTAATGTTTTCACGCATGTAAAGGACTTATGACAGACAGAACACTTGCAGGGCTTCTCTCCCGTGTGGATTGTTTGATGAGCGAGTAAAGTTGATGACTTACGAAAGGCCTTACGACATACGGAACACTTGTATGGCTTTTCTCCCGTGTGGATTATTTGATGAGCGAGTAAAGCTGATGAACGACGAAAGGCCTTACGACATACGGAACACTTGTAGGGCTTCTCTCCCGTGTGGATTGTTTGATGAGCGAGCAAAGCTGATGATCGACGGAAGGCTTTACGACATACAGAACACTTGTACGGCTTCTCTCCCGTGTGTATTTTTTGATGAGCTTGTAAATTTCCTGATTGACTGAAGGCCTTATTACATACATCACACTTGTATGGTTTCTCTCCTGTGTGTGTTCGTTGATGAATGTACAAATGTGACGAATGGCTAAAAGCTTTATGACACACAGAACACTTGTATTGTTTCTCTCCCATGTGTGTTTGTTGATGAGCTTGTAAATTTCCTGATTGACTGAAGGCCTTATTACATTCAGAACACTTGTATGGTTTCTCTCCAGTGTGTGTTCGTTGATGAATGTACAAATGTGACGAATGGCTGAAGGCTTTATGACACACAGAACACTTGTATTGTTTCTCTGCCATGTGTGTTTGTTGATGAGCTTGTAAATTTCCTGATTGACTGAACGCCTTATTACATTCAGGACACTTGTATGGTTTCTCTCCTGTGTGTGTTCTTTGGTGAATGTACAAACGTGATGAATGGCTAAAGGCTTTATGACACATAGAACACTTGTACGGCTTCTCTCCCGTGTGTGTTTTTTGATGAGTTTGTAAATTTCCTGATTGAATAAAGGCTTTATTACACACAGAACACTTGTATGGTTTCTCTCCTGTGTGTGTTCTTTGGTGAATGTACAAACGTGATGAATGGCCAAAGGCTTTATGACACACAGAACACTTGTACCGTTTATCTCCCGTGTGTGTTTTTTGATGAAAACGTAAACTGGATGAGTGCGCAAACGCTTTGGAGCAAAGAGAACACTTGAAAGGCTTACCACCTGCATGTATTCCTTGATGTTCATCAAAAAATGTTGATTGAGCAAAGGCTTTCGGACGCAAAGAACACTTGTCGGGCTTCTCTTGTGAGTGTAATTTTTGATGAAGATTTAAAGATGATAATACTGAAAATGATTTGTCGCACGCAGAACACTTGTGTGGTCTCTCACTTCCTTGGATACTCTTGAGGGTCTCTGTGCAACTTTTACAACAGCGGTTGTATGACACGATGCTGAACTTGTCAGGTTCTTCACAGATGGACCGATTCATTTGCGGATTGAAAACTTCTGGGTCGAACGACTGGGAACAGTTGGAACAAGAAATCAGTTTCATTTGTTTCTCTGTAAAGACAAGTCACAAAAAGTCGTTAACATTTCAAACCATCAATTAAAAATAGAGTATAATTGACAACTATCTCACGTGAATTAGATTTGAGGAAACACAATATACTGTTACGGGTTTCAGAGACCCCAGGGAGATATGCGAACACATCATGTATCCCTAACCATTATATCCGTCGTAATTCTGTCCAGCTAAATTATCTCTCCCCTCGTTTCAATAGAAAGGGAAATTTGTTGTGTTTGTGTGGATGATTTGAAACCCTTTGTGATTCTTCCCCCATCTCAATCCTCTCGTCCTTTCTCTCTCACTCTCTGTGTCTGTGTCTGTGCAGCGCATCCATGCATGCTTTGCAACACTTTAACATCACACGCAACATTGCAAAACCCCGAATACAAATCCAATGCAACCAACATCCGCATAAAGCGACACAGACCACGCGTACAAATCCAATCAAGAAACTTAATAGAGCAGCACGAGCATGCAGCATCGGAAGATGGGCGGGCCTGCAGCGACATGTCAACAGCTCCAATGTGGGAGCTGGGCTCAGCCAATGGGTGTCGCATGGTCACGGGAATGGACCAGTGAGGAAATGATTCCCATGAAGCTCAAAGCTGCTCAGTCCCCGATCCACACCCATACCCTGGGCCAACATAAACCCATAAATCCAAGGGCTCGGGGCTTGCACGCGTCTGAGGAATTTGAAGTCGAGGCTGAACCTACGAAGCTGAACCTGCGAGGACAAAACCTGTGGGATGAACTGGTTGGTGATGTGCAGCACAGAGCTGACAGGATGCAGAGATTTCTGAGACGTGCCTGCTAAACACACTGATTTACACAATCTATCTCTGGCTTTCCCCATCTCTAATTCATTCATTTTGAACACACAAGAGCATTCAACCATATACCCTCGTTCCTTTTTGGGGACTGAGTTGCTGACTCGTATATCACGCTTTCCTCGAAAGCACAATAAGCATTGACCTGCAGCTCTCCCCACACTGCATACCACATCCTCGAGCCTCCTCTTCTTTCTCCTCCCTTTTTTCACGTTGGGACCATGGACGATGGGCCGGCTTACGTCGGGTGAGTGAAGGGCCGCCAATACGCCCTGTCTGTCTGTCTGTCTGTCTGTCTGTCTATCACTCTTGCTGTTCTTATTTCCCAGAATGATTGAGACACCTGCTGTGTGTAGAATCATGATAAGTTGACTGGCTAAGAGGGCTGATGTGATTTGTGGTAAGAGCTTTGTTTTGCGATGGTGTTTGTCTTGTAAATACGTGCCTTTGCTGATCCTTCATAAACTTCCAGATTGTCTCTCTCCATTGGTTAGACATTGCATGTAACTAGTGACAGGGAGTTCCGCCTTGCTGGGTCCTGACAGGAGTTAGACATAAGGCAACATCCCACTTACGATATCGCTCAGGCATTCTGATTACAGCAGTGGGGGTGTTGAGAGCAGAGTACCCCATCCGGTGGGTTTAATTCGCCGGAAAGGTAAAGTGGAGTTAGACTATGGACCCTGTTTGAATTGAACATCTTCGGCAGTGTCTGTGATTGCTTGGCAAGCCATCGTGCCACGGATTTATCTGTGGCTCATCGACTTCAGGGTCATCGGCTGGGAAATGGGTCCGAGTGCTCCCCTCGCGACCTCCCCAATGCTTCACAATACATTAAATTTTTCAGGACAGGATCTTCAATAAAAAAAAGCTTGCTCCGATGAAGGGTTCACACTTGAAATGGCAGCTTCTCCTTGCTTCTCACAGCAATTATTAAAGTTCAATGAACATTCTCTCAAATTCAGAATGCATTGTTTTCCCTGTTCATTGAAACAATGATGATGATGAATATCATAACAATTTTGATTTTACGTTTCCACCCGTACGATGCTGGTCTTTCTCCGACGTGCAAACACATTTGTGACTTTGGAAGTTCATCAATACAACTGAGATTCTGGGTTTCCACCCATGAGATGCCGCAATTTTCACACACATTCGTGGATTTGGCATTTGCAGTTTGGCCATTGACCGTGTATATAAACTTTGCCCAAGTCATTCACGAACCAGTTGTCCATGACTACAGTTGTGAGAATTTGGGCTCCCACTTGTGTGTAGCTATACATAGAAAATAGGTATGCCAGTAAATCTATACATATAAAAAGAAAAACATGGGTGAACGGTAAACCGTCGTCGAGGTGAAGTCTTGGTAGACCCATTTGAGTATGTCTATTAATTACATCCTGCTTGAATGTGAGTTAGACCGTGAACACATCTATTAATAACTTATTGGACCCGAAATTCGTTGATGAATTGCGGATGATTGGAACATACCTTTTAGTCATGTATGGCCCTTTAGACCCCTTAGACTCGTGAAGACCACCACCCATTGCACTACTTCGACACCTTAAACCTTAAAACTTTTAAACCTGAAGAACCATTATACCTTCTCTGGACACTTTAGACCCCATTACGACTCCTTTGGCCCACTAGACCCCTAAGACCCTACAGAACCTGAAGACAATTTAGACCCTTGCCCATCGTCATCGCCGTTGCCCGTCCCACTACCAGCGGCTGCCGAACACTGGACACGGCTAAGTTTCGTGTTGGGCACCGACAAATAACCTTGTGGCTGCCATATGCTTTTGTGTGACAATCAGGCTGTGGCACGTTCTCGGGACCACCTTGTTCCAGCGCACCTTTTGCAAACTTGAAGGATTCAACAGTATTTTGTGAGTTGTTTAAAGAGCAACCTCCCTGTTGGTCCGAGTGAGTGTGTCGAGCTTCACTTTGGCGAAATTACCCTTCCCGTTCACCTTCGAGATCCAGTAATTGGAAATTTATGACTGATCATCAGCCGCAAAAGGGGCCAAGTTCTTGCAGAGTGTTCCACCACCATGCACTTGCTTAAACATGGTCGTCATATCGGCAACGAGGTGGTCTCCGTTGCACTCGCTCAACAGAGGGAGCAGGATTCGCACTGCCGTGCTGCTCTGCCCGAAGCCGTACCATCAATTTGCCGTAAGAAGTAGAGGTTGCATGCACGGCCGTATTGCTCTGCCCAAGCCTGTCTTGCTCATTTACAACGTGTTTGTAGTTCAAACCTTCACATTGGGGGAACAAACTCAGGCTTCACCTTCGCAATAACACCAGGTCCCACCTCTTTATCCTCGAGTCGACCGACCCTGGACCTGTCATCTGTGGGAGAACCTCACGGGTCAACCGTGTATCCTCCATCATAACCGTTCGTTTGGGTGGAGGTCGAACTGTGATCTTCACCAGAGAGATCTCGGTGGATGGCACACGACCACGTGCCATGTTCCTTCTACCAAGTGCCGACGTTGATAACCATCGTGAAGCCTCATTTGCATATTGCATCACAAAAGCCAAAGTATTTGAGGTCAAAAGGTCAAATGTCAAGCTCACAGACATGAAATTGTCAGTTTCCATCATATTGACGTGACATTTGAATGGAGTTCGCTTATTGGTTCAATAAAAATCAGAACGATCTATTTAGTCATTTTGACAGGTCAACGCTTTCCATGATAACTTCACCCCATTATAATCAAATGTGATTTTTTTTCTTTTTTTTGTGATTTTATTATTGCCAAACCTCAAGAACTTTTCAACATATCAGACTGAAAATTACACAGCTGATTCCTACAAATGTGAAGCAGTAAGAAGTAATATCTGGTCAAACTTAGTCAAAGGTCAATGCCATCCAAAACACGATTGTTTGTCTGTCTGTCCATCTGTCTGTGAGCAGGATATCTCAACAAGTTACAGATAGATTCAGAAGAAACTTGATGGACAGGTTGGGTGTGTGACAAGGACGAATTGATTTGATTCAAGTGACGATCCGAATCCAGATCCACAATTTTTTTTTTTAATCTTTGGACAGATTATAACAAAACTGTATGAAAGATGTGAATGCACAACAAGCTGATTGGATTTTGGTTCAGGTCCAGATGCCAATTCGCCCTATCAGTGGGATACAAAATGTAAACTGTTCAGGCTGGCGGTGGTATCCGCTCTACCGAGCGCCATTCTAGATTCACATGTTTAAATCGCCATAATCTTGTCTTTCAAACCTGTGAAGTCCCAGTAATCTCCCTTGATTTGTGATTTCCAACGCTATTTCCAAAGTGTGTATTCGAGAAAAAGACTTTTCAAACATGACTTTTATGTCTGATCAATCCTGAGTAAAGGCCAGAAATATGAAGTTCAGAAATATTACAAGCAACCAATATCACTGTCTTGTAAAGATAAACAAGACCACGTGGTTGATCACAATTTCATGGATCTGTTATTCCACATAGTTCAGAACAAAATAATTTCAATCGTTAAAAAGAACAAATGAAAACAGGTATAAACAGTGTGATGTGTTCTTCATGAAGCTCAACTTACCCTCGAGTAGCTGAGCAGCTTTGCCGGACTCCTTGGGAGGAGAACCACGTGGTTCCTCCTTTACGTGATCATTTCTCAAAGTATCTTGGGAAGTCTGAAAATAACTTTGGAAAGTTTCCATCGTCCCCGGATGAGCTTCACCTGAAAACCATTTGACACGTTGTTTCTCACTCTGGAAGGTATTTGTGTATTTTTGAACTCTCCCTGGAAGATTATTATTTTCATGATTATTGTTGTTCTTTTGACCTTTCACAAGCGAGGAGTAATCATCAATGAACTCGGACTCCACCTTCACTTCCACAATAAAATCTGAAGAAAAAAAAAACACATCCCATTCAACTTCAATTTTAAATAGCGAAGTCCTTCCAAGGAAACCCCCCCAAAAAAATAAATCACAATACAGCTCTGGACAGCAAGTGTTCACTTTTCAACCTGAAAAATATTGATTTGAAACCGAATACAAAATAGAAACTCAATGATCTGACCTTCTGTTGGTCAATATAGAGCCAGTGGTTTTCTACAATCATGGAAAAAGGATGGAATTCACGGAATCCCTGCCTTGACCACAAAACTCCTCCACTTCTCCCTGTCCTCAGCCATCTCCCTCTCCACTCTCCAACCACTCCCACCTTATTGATATCTGTCGTCACACAATCTTCCCATCTCAATAATCAGTTTATCTCTTTTCCTCCGACCTTGTTCGCATATCCTATCCGCTCTCTTTGCCATTCTCTCTTCCTAACGCACTTCAGCCGGCTTTTAACCAATTTCCTGTCAAGCTCATCTGCACACAGATCTCCTCCTTCATGGGGGAAAAAAATGACAAAGTTTGATTGCTTTAATTGAAACTCGTTGATCAGGTGTAATAGTTACATTGAGTGACCGACATGGTTGCAATCAGTAACTAGAGGGGGAGCACTCGGTAGAGTACAAAACGTCCGCCGCCAACACTGCTGGGTCAGTTAAGTGAACCTCATATCCTATTCATTGTAGGTCAAAACGGATCAGACTCTACTGAACCACGATTGAATAAACGAAACTAGATCGACGCGCATGTAGAAATGGCAAAAAAATAAAATCTAAATTTTTTTGAAAAAAAAGGTGCAAAATTTCTTTTTTTTTTGAGTTGGAAATCACTTGAAACATGTAGAAATGCAAAAACAAAAATTCAAAAAATTTTCAAATAAAATCGAAATTTTTTTGAAAAAAAAGTTGCAAAATTTTTTTTTTTTCCTCTAACAATTTTTTTCTTTTTTTGGTTGGAAATCACTTAAAACATGTAGAAATGCAAAAATAAAAATTCAAATATATTTTTAAAAATTGGCCGCCATAGCGGCCATATTGGACTTTGGACCAAGATCCTTGGACCATACCTAATCCCCCCACCAAGTTTCGTCGAAATCCGTCCAGGCGTTTTTCCGTGATACTGTTCACAAACAAACAAACAAACAAACAGGGGTGAAAACAGTAACCTCCGTCCATCTTCGATGGCGGAGGTTAACAAAACTCGGTTACAAGACTCAGTCTTTTGCATGTCATTCATCTTGGTGATTCCGATCTAAATATGGAAGCTTATTCAAATGTTTATAAACAATTAAGATCACCCTCGGAAATGTCTGCCAAGCTACTGATAATGAAGGGAAAGGGTTCCTAGTTGTCCAATAAGTGTGGTAATGGTACGATAATTCAACCTCTTGTACGACGTACGATCGATAATTGTGAATGTACGATAATTCTGGCAATTCTGAAAAGTAAAGTACTCGACCTTCAATTTTCAGTTTAAATTTCAGAACATTTTTCTCAAACTGCTGGACAGAATATGACCTTCTCCGGCACACCTGACGCAGCATTTTTCACGCAGGCGTAACATCACGTAAGCACGTGCACAGAGACAAACTGAGCAAAGCAATACACACGTTCCTTCCGAGTTCCCACTTCCGAGCACATGTCAAGTTCGGGTTAGGGCGAGGATTAGGATCAGGGTTATGGTTATGGTTCGAGTTTCATCATTTAGGTGATATTTAGAAACAAATGACATCACAGTGGGCAGGTGAATTCATTTAGTTCAGAAAGTGGTCGTATGTTGGTCCACGACTAAAAAGTAAATGAATTAGAGCATAAATAAGGAGAAAATCGATTATTTTAAATATGATTTACTCATTACATAATCCACTGAAACATTAAAATAGTCAGAATCTGCTTCCTTGACAAAAAGTAACTTGGAAATGTATTTTAAATTATTAATTTATCTTTTAAAATAATACTTTCAAACATGCCTCTGACAACCCACAGTTGATATTCTCTGCATTAACTTTATGACATTTCAGTCGAGCTCAACCGTCCACAAGGTGACATCACAGAGTGTTGAAAGTTATCATGCAACATCACATTTATCTCCTCTTTCCGAAAATATAATTTCCCCCTTTAATATTCAATATGAGGAATTTTTGATCGGTTTATTCTGAGACGATGAATAATATAGCACAACACGCTTCCATGTTTTGATTTTGTTTTTTAAAGGCTGTTTATGTAGCTAAGGTGTAATCATATAACTCTCATGCATCGATTCGTTCATAAAGGGAAAAACAATCACAGCGGAGGCTGTGTCCAGTCAGGGAAAATCAGGAAGTAACAGCATTGACTTTTTCGAGAATGACGCAATGAATCTACAATGGTCGACTGTTGAAAATTGAAATGTCGCTGTGCATTGTGGGTTAACGCCGGTTAAAAAAGTTTTTACACGTGATTCGTGGGAATCGTATGATTTAATTTCTGAAAATACGATAATTTTGAGGATCGATATTTCCAATCTTCAAATCTGGCAACCTTGCGAAGTGAAATGCGCATGCGCAGAGTCGCAGCAAACTCCGCGGTGATGCTCATTCTCAAAGGTATATTGGTAAGAACGTCCACTCAAAGCTCAAACCATTTTGTGTGTGTGTGTTTTTGTTTATTTTAGTTCCATTATGAGCCATAAAACACGTCGACTTACAAAACAAAAAAAAACACGGAGGAGGCTTCCTGGGTATGAACCAAGCAGCAGCAATAATTCCACACGTACACCGTATGGCACCATGCTACTGAATTCAAGGACGTAGAATCCATGTCATGAAAGATACAAAAGCTCTACTTGCTTTTCTTCCTAATTTACCTCCTTTTACTCGACTAGGCACATGTACGTGCGATCACAGGCTCGGAGCACAGCGGCACTTTGGGCGTTGTATAACTAATACCTTTTCTAATGTGGGGGAAAAATTTATATTAATGTATTCTAAATTGTAACAAATGAAGTTTTAGAAATGTAAGTTTTATGCTATAAGTTGAATTAGCTGTCCTTTCTGGCCAAGAGACTTTAGCCCTAAATGTTGATAAATGTGTTGGTCTGGAGCGGTGTGACCTGAGCTGATAACAGCAAACCTTTGCCTCGAAATGTACGAAGTGGCTTCTCGTCTGAAGGACACGTCTGCATCTGGGTTGATAGCCCCCACCACTCTCCCATGAAAGTATAAAATGCTTTGAAATGTAAAATTGTTTCAGTGCAAGTACGTGAGGAAGTATAGAATCTCAGTGGCTTGTGCTCCTTGGAACTGACCAAGTACCAAGTTAGAATAAAACTCTCTGATGTAATGTGGACGTGAATTTAACCGGGTTGGTTTAACTGTTAACTAAAAGTAAGAATAAATGAAATAGAACCAAAGAATATTGCAACAAATGGGGATTCTTAAGTTCATTGTACGAGGGTGAGAAGTGTATAGTGGATAATTAGAATAATAAATTGTTTCACAAAGTAAGGACTTGTGTGGACATCGGTTATCACTGTCGGTGGGTTTATGCAGGATTTTATAACCAAATCGGATAAACGTTAAACTCTGCCTGAAGATAAATAGGATTCCACAATCAACCAGGAAGAATCCTTCAACGATCACAATGGGGTGGGTGAAAAGGTGGGTGAAAAATCCACAACACTAAGCTCGGTGAAATCTATTCAATTCATGCTCCCTTTGGCACGCGACTCTGGCGGTCTTTGTTTATAAATATCATCACATCCTACCAGACATCGAATGAAAATTAGTCACAAACATCACTGAGATACAATATATTTCTTTTCATTGTGTTCCATTGTGTTCCATTGTGTTCATACCATTGTGTTCATTTATTCATCGACATTATCAACAAGTCTCACATCAAGTCTCAAGTCACAAAATTGGTGACTCGAGTCTCCATCTCTGCGTGGAGCAACCTGGAACCGGAAATAAAAAGGGAATCTAGGATGCTGTCATAAGTGCAAGCTGGTGTCCAATAGGAGAGATGGTGAGATGTTATCGAACTTGAACGGAGTGATAACAACTCAAACTTTATCAAGAGTAGCTATCAATGATTAAAAAAAAAACACAATGACCACAAGATTACAAAACAAGGGACAAAATCCAAGGAATGGGGTTGATTTTCACTTTTTTTATTTTCAGAGTGCACCAGGGGTCGGTACTAAGTCCACTTCTATTTGTAGTTGTGATGGAGGTGCTGGCTCGGAGGGTAAAGGAGGGGTTACCATGGGAGCTGCTGTATGCAGATGATCTGGTGTTGATTGCAGAGAGTATGGATGGACTGAACGAGAAGATGAACAAGTGGAAGGAATGTATGGAGGCAAAAGGTTTGAAGGTGAATATCGGAAAGACGAAGGTGATGGCAAGTGGTAAAGCATGTGGTGAGGTGGAAAGGACTGGGAAGTGGCCGTGTGCTGTGTGCAGGAAGGGTGTCGGAGTGAACTCCATTCAGTGTACAATGTGTGCTGAATGGGTTCATCGAAAATGTAGTGGGGTGAGAGGCTCATTAACCAGTGTGGCAGCTACATTCAAGTGTAAGGTGTGCATAGAGGGAGCTGCAGATGAAGGAATTGTTGAGTTGAATCTTGGAGATGGTGTGAAGCTGGAAGGTGTGAAAACATTTTGCTATCTCGGAGACATGCTGAATGGAGAAGGTGGATCAGACTCTTCGACGGTTGCTGGAGTGAGATGTGCATGGAAGAAGTTTTGAGAACTGAGTGGCGTGCTGACGAAGAGGGGAGTGTCGTTGAAGCTGAAGGGAAAGGTGTATGCTACATGTGTGAGGAGTACGATGATTTATGGGAGTGAGACATGGGTACCGAACATAGAGCAGCAACAACGTCTGGAAAGGGTGGAAATGCGAATGGTTCGGTGGATGTGTGGAGTATCGTTGAGAGAGAGAGGAAGACAAATGATGACTTGCGGAAGATGATGGGAATAGAGTCTGTGATGGATGTTGTGAAGAGAAACAGGTTGAGATGGTTGGGTCATGTGTTGAGGAAGGATGAAAGTGACTGTGTGAGAGGAGTGTTGGAAATGAGTGTAGTCGGAAGTAGAAGACGGGGAAGACCAAGAAAAACTTGGTTAAAGGTGGTGGAAGAAGAAATGTGGGCAAGGGGATTAAGAAGGGGAGATGCAGAAAACAGGGTAAAGTGGAGAAGATTGTCATGAGGCCCGCTAGGCTAACCCCCGCTTTAGCAGGGAAAATGGCATTAAAATGCTTGTTGTTGTTGTTGTTGTTGTTGTTGTTGAAATATCCCTGTCTGGTGAAGACAAATAAGCCCACTTGGTTGATCACAGTTTAATTGGTCTCCTTTTCCGCAGAGATTAGAACGAAATCATTTCATCATTAACAACAAAACAAGTAATAAAAACAGTGTCATGAGTTCTCCACGAAGCTCAGCTTACCCTCGAGCAGCTGAGCAGCTTTGCTGGACTCCTTGGGAGGAGAACCACGTGGTTCCTCCTTCACATGATTATTACTCAAAGCATCTTGAGAAGCCTGAAAATAACTTTGGAAAGTTTCCATCGTCCCCGGATGAGCTTCACCTGTAAAACATTTGACAAGTTGTTTCTTATTCGGGAAGGTATTTGTGTTATTGGAACCATCACTGGAAGATTATTATTCGTATCATTATCGTTGTTCTTCAGACCTTTGACGAGTGAGGAGGAATCATCAATGAACTCGGACTCCACCTTCACTTCCACGATAAAATCTGAAAATAAAAAAAAAACATCACAATGAAAATCAACTTTAAATAACCCTTCAGAAGAAACTAACAATCACAATACAGTTTAAAAGTTTCCATTGGTGGAACAACAATAATAAGTTAAGAGGTTTAGGGTTTATCACCATGTATGAACTCTCAAATGCACAGATTTACATTATTTATACTTTAAAAAGAAAATAACTCCAAAGCAAAAAAGAAAGTAGGCCTCAACGTTTTGGGCAGCGTGCTCCACCCATCAACAGGAGGAAGTAACTGGAGCCAGATATCGCAAATGGGTATCCCGTTTTCTTGAGGGACCGTGTGATGTAAATATATCTCCAGAGCTTCTCCGATTCTCCTTGTGTGCCAGTGACTGGTGGATGTGACAAGTCTGCTATCTCACCATACTACGTGATGATAATTATTGGTCTGTGCGTGATTGACAATTACTGATTTTCCCCTTCTCCTCTTCTATTAAATGCCTGATGTTCTTTCAATCTAGTGGTGGATGTCCTGCCAGTTTCACCAATGTAAACTTTGCCGCATTCACACGGGATGCGGTAAATACCCGCATAGTGGTTAGGAAGCCTTCCGTCCTCATGGGTGCGAAGAATAGATTCAAGCTTATGTGTCAAGCGATGGTGTACTGTTATATTTGCAGTCTTGAGAATCCGTTGTGGATGGTGTGATGTACATCCAACGAAGGGAAGAGTAACTTGTGCTCGAGCTTCTGGTGTTGGATCATGAGTTGTTGGTGGTTTAGTGATGACCTTGTGAGTGGGATAGCCGAGTTGTGGGATAAGTGAATTGAATTTAAGGACATTCGTGATGCGGCGTAGTTCATGATGCAGGTTATGCTTGTCGCTGATGGTGTAGGCACGATGAACAAGAGTGCTGCTCACAGACTGGAGAGTTGAGGGATGATGAGAAGGGATTTGGAGTTGTTTTCCTTTTGAAGTATAAAGAATGCAAACATATCATTTAAGAGCTCAGACATGGTGAAAACCCTTAACCTTTTAACTTATTAATCACAATACAGTTTTGGACAGCTTGGACAGATCACCGAGGGAAGCCATCGTTTTGTGTTCCAACACTGCTGGTTTTGCCGTTGAGGATCTTTCGCTCCCCAAAGAACCTCTCCTGAAATGAAAGACTGTCGCAATGAGGAGATGTATCTGAAACTTTTCAGTAAAGTCCAGATACACTTCAAGAACATGAATGTAATAATCTCCTATGTGTTCTCAATGCAGTACCATGTTGCAGCAATGTTCATTCAATGATGACCAGTTGACCAAAGTTCAGAATGATGTCAGGAAGGGACAGAAATATAAACATGAGTTAATCCTCAAATTGTGAGCAGAGGTGGAATGTACGGAGCCCCGAGGCAGCAAGGGCCCCACGTGACCGATCATGGTGCACACAATCTTTTGAGATGAGCCCTCTCCCCCCCAAGCATGTTTTTCCATGTTGTTTAACTAGACAAGACTATTACAACATTAGGGGGTGAGGTTAGTCGAGAAAGCAGGTTAAGTGGAATAATAATAATGTAACAAGAATGACAATAAAGAGTGGAAAAGGCCGAACTAATCTTAGGGTATTATATAATAATACATTTGTTTGTGTGTCTGTAACAATCCTTCCCACCGATTGGTTGGACAGGTGCCCTGATTCCACGCACAATTGTAAGTGATGCGTATTTAAGATGTTTCAGGATGAATATAATTATTTTACGATCATTTATTAACACAATTAATAGGCTACTCATAGTCAAATCACTCATTCAAAAATTACACAGAAAACCAAACGACCGACCGTAATAAACCATGACCTGTTTTGGCCATGACCATGACCTATAAATCTGTTTTGGCCAAAAAAAAAACAAATAACAGTTGCTCATCCAAGTTTTTTTTTTTTAAACAGGAAGGAGGCCCTTTTTATTTATTTTATTTTATTCAAAATAGCTGTCAGATTTTCATACCCGAGAAATCATGAACCTGACACGTCAGTTTTTTACCTCCAACCCCCCCCCCAAAAAAAATTACATGGGTCATGTCCCAGACATATCAGTTTTTCAACCTCAAACAAACACGACGTGGGTCATACACCTGGACACGTACACACTCACTAAACCGATTAAAAATACAATCCACAGTTGTAAACAAATCTGCACTTATAAAAGGCTGTGTGTGTGTGTGTGTGTGTGTGTGTGTGTGTGTGTGTGTGTGTGTGTGTGTGTGTGTGTGTGTGTGTGTGTGTGTGTGTGTGTGTGTGTGTGTGTGTGTGTGTGTGTGTGTGTGTGTGTGTGTGTGTGTGTGTGTGTGTGTGGTTCACAAAGCATTACGTCTTCTCTCTGATAACTCTCCTACCCCCACCTCTCTGTCTCTCTCTCTCTCTGGACATATCCAGGCAGGTCGTTATGTCTGGACGGTAGTGATCTCCATATGTGTCTGGATGGTGGTTATGTCTGGGCGGGGTTTGTTTCCAGACATGTCCAGATGGTATTTATCTCCGGTCATGTCCGGATGGGAGTTTGTCTCCGGACATGTCCGAGCAGTGTTTGTCTCCGGACGTGTCCGAGCAGCGTTTGTCTTTGGACAGCTTGCCTGCAGATGTGTCCGAGCGGTGTTTGTCTCCGAATGTGTCTGGGCGGTTTTTATGTCTGGACGGGAGTTTTGTCTCCGGACGTGTCCAGGTGGTGTTTATGTCCAGATGCGTCCAAGTGGTGTTTGTCTCCGAATGTGTATGGGTGTTTTTTTATGTCTGGACGGGAGTTTTGTCTCCGGACGTGTCCAGGCGGTGTTTGTCTCTGGACATGTCTGGGCAGTGTTTTTCTCTGGGTTGTATTTATAGTATGACCGGTAGAAAATGGATTTCAAACGATATTTTGTTTCCATCTTCGCCGTTATTCTATGCAGAATCATTTTCATGAGACAGTATAACTCGTAATTAACGCTCCACCGCATGTCTACCTTCCCTTCCTCTCACCCCTTTGTCACTCCCCCTCCCTCGTCACTCTCCCTCCCTCCTCTCTCTTCCCCTATCCCTCCTCTCTCTTCCCCTCTCCCTCCTCTCTCTTCCCCTCTCCCTCCTCTCTTTTCCCCTCTCCCTCCTCACTCTCCCCCTATCCCAATCTCCCTCCTCTCTTTTCCCCTCTCCCTCCTCACTCTCCCCCTATCCCAATCTCCCCCTATCCCAATCTCCCCCTCTTTTTCTCCCCACATCTCAGTGTTCCCATCAGTGAAGCGACAGGTGGTATTTGCTGGTGCATCATAAATCTATGGCCAAGGACAAAAAACTACACACTTCGTGTGTATTAAAAGGATTGGCTATGCAATCTTCCTATAATCGATCAACATAAACATTTACTGCACAGATTTAAATACGTGGATGTGGACTCACCATCGCTCCCTGGTCCAACTCCCCACTCGTGAAATCAGAGAGAACATGACATTGTGAACATCGCCCATCAATAACTGTCCCCCGTACCATGGCTTCAGGACTTCAGTTCCCACCCCAATTTGCAAACAGATAAAAACCATCTTCAAAAATAGGGGCACTACACCTGGGCGCTCACCTGGAAAATAATGGTACTGAGGAGGAAGTCAACGGAACCAGCAAAATGTACCAATGTTATAGGAAATACCTATTTTGGGGCGCAACCTACCCCCCCACCCCCACCCGTAATCTCTCTCAGACCCAGACTTTTTTGATGGCGTGAACAAACATTGGTACACACCAGGTGATGAAGATTGTGATCAACTTTAATTGATATCGTGTGTGTAGTTTCAGAGAAGTTGCAAATATTTGTGGACGGACGAACGGACAGATGGAAAGACGACGCGCCGTCCCATAATCTCCCCCAGAACGATTCCACGTGAGCTAAAAATGAAGCTTAAATCATGAAAATGATTTGTCGCGTTCACATAATTAGTTGACATTCCACATTCGTGATGCAATTCGCTCGTCTATATAATAATAATATGCACGGTTAACCCAAATAAACTCCCTCCCAGCTGCGTTTCACCCTCCGCAATTCGTCCCGATGGACTGGGGACACCGCTCGCTGCGGAGCGCGATATTTAGGTTTTTGTGTCGCAGTCGTCGTGCTTCAGCGATCGAGTGAAATCTGTTTCGGTGATCTACTACAATCTACATCGACTGAGATCTGGTTCGGTGATCTACTACAATCTACATCGACTGAAATCTGTTTCGGTGATCTACTACAATCTACATCGACTGAGATCTGGTTCGGTGATCTACTACAATCTACATCGAGTGAAATCTGTTTCAGTGATCTACAACAATCGACATCGACTGAAATCTGTTTTGGTGATCTACTACAATCTATATCGAGTGAAATCTGTTTCGGTGATCTACTACAATCTACATCGAGTGAAATCTGTTTCGGTGATCTACTACAATCTACATCGAGTGAATTCTGTTTCGGTGATCTACTACAATCTACATCGAGTGAAATCTGTTTCGGTGATCTACAACAATCTACATCGAGTGAAATCTGCTTCGGTGATCTACTACAACCTACATCGACTGAAATCTGTTTCGGTGATCTACTACAATCTACATCGACTGAGATCTGGTTCGGTGATCTACTACAATCTACATCGACTGAGATCTGGTTCGGTGATCTACTACAATCTACATCGACTGAAATCTGTTTCGGTGATCTACTACAATCTACATCGACTGAGATCTGGTTCGGTGATCTACTACAATCTACATCGACTGAGATCTGGTTCGGTGATCTACTACAATCTACATCGAGTGAAATCTGTTTCAGTGATCTACAACAATCGACATCGACTGAAATCTGTTTCGGTGATCTACTACAATCTACATCGATTGAAATCTGTTTCGGTGATCTACTACAATCCACATCAAGTGAAATCTGTTTCGGTGATCTACTACAATCTACATCGATTGAAATCTGTTTCGGTGATCTACTACAATCTACATCGATTGAAATCTGTTTTGGTGATCTACTACAATCTACATCGAGTGAAATCTGTTTCGGTGATCTACTACAATCTACAATGACTGAAATCTGTTTCGGTGATCTACTACAATCTACATCGATTGAAATCTGCTTCGGTGATCTACTACAACCTACATCGACTGAAATCTGTTTCGGTGATCTACTACAATCTACATCGAGTGAAATTTGTTTTGGTGATCTACTACAATCTACATCGAGTGAAATCTGTTTCAGTGATCTACTACAATCTACATCGATTGAAATCTGTTTCGGTGATCTACTACAATCTACATCAAGTGAAATCTGTTTCGGTGATCTACTACAATCTACATCGAGTGAAATCTGTTTCGGTGATCTACTACAATCTACATCGAGTGAAATCTGTTTCGGTGATCTACTACAATCTACATCAAGTGAAATCTGTTTTGGTGATCTATTACAATCTACTACAAACACCCTTGACTGCTAATGTCTGTATATAAATCGATGTTGAATAAATCCACACGATGATTCATCGTCCGATCAACAACACAACCCGTCATTCGTGAATGGAGGAAACCACGTGTGTCACGGTGGGACATTTCCGCACGGGAACCATAACAGGACGATGTGTAGAGACACAGCACGTACCGTGTCCCGACTCGTGACCCTCGGGTGGAGCGATCCTGGACCCGCAGTCCGTGTGAGAACCTTCCGGACCGAGCACGTTCCTTCCATCCGAGATACTCGTGGATCCCGGAGGGTTCTCTCTGTGCTCCTCACTGAAGAAATCTCGATTCATGACGTACAGTACAGTACAGTACAGTACAGTGCAGTAGGACAAAGTAAAGTCAGGAAGAGTAAACTAAGGTACAATAATAACAAGGGGTGAGTGTCCACAGGACCCGCACCCACGATCCCACAAAAGGGTGTATTCATGAATTCTAATCGACAGATTCGCCACAGATCAATGATTACCCTTTTGACCTTCATACCCTCCTCAATCCACTCATTCCATGAAATACATTCCGTCTCAAATACCCCATATTGTCTACCTATCGGTGTTACAATGTCTCGGAATTGGAGGGTGGTGATCAGATTCAGAAGAGTATTGATACTTGTCTAGATTTGGGGAAAAAGATTGGCAGATGTAATTTAACCTGAGCAGGTGTAAGGTGTTGGTGTTGGTAAAGAACAATGAAAATAGGGATTACAGGATGTAAGGGGTAATTTTGGAGCGTGTCACCACAGGAGAAGGATCTGGAGGTGGTCATAGATAGGGGAGGTAAGCAGCTATGCAGCACAGTGGCACTTTGATTACAGGGAATCTCCAAACTCAGCACCACCACCAAACTCAGCACCACCACCAAACATCACTCTTATGGAGGTGAGAAAGAAAACTTATTCACACCAGTAGCAACCATTTTGAACGAGGCAAAAGCATACCCATGTCCGGTCACCCCGTGCCCGCTTCGACACAAGGGTCCCAACCACACACTGGCTTAACTACTTCTTTCCTCGCTTAACTCATTAACTTACGTATATGTGCATTCAAAAACAGGTTAGAGGAGCTGATTACTGAAATTGGGGCTGATTAGAAACACTTAAACAAAGGTAACGATGACTTAAGATGTGGGAGGTCACAGATATCATGTATCTACGAGTCAGGTATATGGTGCCCCCCCCCCCCCCATGACGGTATCTAGGAAAGTATTGTATGCGCAATATGATCCCAAGCATCCAGAACAATCCTTGAAGTGTTTGGGCTGGTGGCACGGACGGCTGGAGGGTCTTGGTGTACAGAAGGTTGGTGACACTGGTGGATGATCGTCACTTGTGTCATGGATGGTCTCAACGGATTGGAAGTGATCTGGTGAACAGGCGTCAAACTCTGGGGATGTGTCGGAGACGAGATCTGGTACTTTGGCTGATAGGGACTGGGATGGATTCAGCAGTGTCAACACATATGGACAGCTCATGGAGGGGATGTATGGAGGAACCCACGTGCATCACGGTATGGAAGGTCTGGTGGTCTTGATGCTGGTTGGAGGAAAACGTCCTCAGTGTGCAGTGAACCGCTATGTACCGGATTGCGAGGTAGTGGAGGCCTATTTCTCCAATAGTCGGGGACCTCGTAGCATTTGGATTTTTTGACCCGGAAGGTCACGCTCCTCAATTGGGACCCCACATACTTGTGTATGTTGCACCAGGATCCATCGATAGCAGAGACGAGGCAGCGGTTTCTTGCGCATGACTTGTGGCCAGAGTACAGACCAAATCACCAACGTAGATTACTCACTTTGGGGATGGTTTGTGGAGTGACGATGGTTATTGACGATGGTTATTATCTGCAGGTCCTAGAAAGGGATTTGTTGATTGGTGAACCGATCCCGTTGGCACCAAATCTCAAGGGGCATGAGGCCCCATGCACAAATTTGTGAATTCAGACTGGCAGTGCTATTGCGAGGGTTAGTGAGGTTACTGGACCTCCAATAGGCTCCGGGCGTAGAAGTTCGTCCTCAAATTCACGAACCGCTTTCTCGAATCGGTGCGCATGACAGCACGTGGCCCATCCAATGGCCAGAGCTTGATGCATAAGCAGACAAGTTAACACGGAGTGCAATATGTTGTTCATTATCCACGAGGGTCTCCATAGGCCGTGGGCAGTTCCTATGAAAAGGCCCTAAAAACACTTTTCGTTCCGAGGAAGGGGTTCGAGGTGAACTTTTGGCTGCTTGTAGACACGTGTATGGTGGACATTAGGACAAAAGTTCTCCACGACATCTTAGCCCAATAAGGCACAGTGAGCTGTCGAAGTTGGTCGCCGGGGTGCGAAAAGTGGCATTTTGGCGTTTTTTTCCCATTTTGCCGATCGTATATCTCAGCGAATATACATCTCCCAAGCCTCAACTCTACGAGGACGTCAGACACAACAACATAGCTCACGAATCAGAAGTATCGACCATGTTAACACGTTATTGTCAAGATAATGAAAACTGCAACAAGGTGCATCATTCAGAAAAAAAGCGATTTTTGAGGAATTCCTTCATTTTTTACGAGCCTGTATGTACCTCCAATACCGACCGAGATGTCTGAAATGACTGAAGACCACAGAACGTACTACTATCTTCCACTTTTGGAAATATCGTGGTCCTGGGGTGGCCAATGTGGAAAATATAAACAACGCAAGTCGTTACTTTAGCCCGAGCGCGATCAAATCTTTTCATTATCACAAATTTTCACGATATTGACAAGGCTTCATCTTCCACATCGACTGACCTCGAGATTTGAAACTGCGCGTAAGGATACAACCACATGCTTACTTAACGTTAATGGATTATCGCCATCATACTCTGACAGTAATCAGGCACTTAGTCATTAAAAGACGGATAACATTCTCATCTTGTACACTTTCTGTGCAAACAGAAATGGAAATGTGAACAGCGAAGCTATTAACTAACCTACACCACATTCTGCTAAGGGAAGACTACACAGAATCATCTTCACCAAATTCCTAATTAATTATTAATTATCTTCCTATGACTGATTAAGCCAAGTATCACAATCTGTCAATCTCACTGAAACACGAATGGAAATTCACACATCGGTGGGAAACCAAATCAAAAATTATCAATATCTCGCAATGGCAAGGTGGAACCTTATATTATTAGTCCTCGGGATTTGTTTACTGATCCTTAAGTGAATGGATAATGAACTTTATATAATGAACCTTATTTGCCATAGAAACAATAGCTGTTACTTCAAGGCAATGCATTTCTGAAATGCCATGCCACGACTGGATTATTACTGGAAGGACTCGGAAGATGGATGTCGATGAAAAGCTGTGGTATGTGACATTAGTTATACTGAGTCCGGGCATTAGTTATTTTCATCTAACCGTCATCAGCATCACCATCAGTGTCGTCGTCCTGTTCATTCCCCCCTTCGAATAATTCTTCGGTCGGTGTTTTCAAACTATTCTCACAATTCCGACACTTGCATATATCTGTGCAGGACAAGGTAGAGGAGTGACACGAACACTGTCCTGTTTTGCAGTTTCACATTTTACAGGTGCAGTTGACTACCTGCAAGATCATTTCTGGGGCAGGGTCCTGTGTCATCCACAGAATTGACAATTCGTCGCCTGTCATTCGCCAGCCGTGGCCAACTGGAGTAGGAGCATTGATCAAGGGGGATAGCGCCCATCTATATATGGCGGCTTGATAGTTAGCATGCAGAATATGTTGGTGTGGGGCGTCATTTGTAGGTGGCATAGACTGTTCTGGTGACGAAGCCAAACAAAATACTCTATCTTGCGTCATTCACATCCGCTGCCGACTCTTGACCGTAAATAGCACAAACGATCCTCTCCAATGAAGTCACGGTTTCTGCCGCTATATCGAAATTGGACCCCAGCCTCGCACGAAAGTCTCGTTTTTGGACATGGCTGAAAAGGTCTTTTTTCCTTTACCATAAAAACAACTTGTCGAGTCGCATCCGGTCAGGATGTGAAATCCAATGAGAGCCTGAGACAATTCCTCCCCCCAAGTTACTTCTGATGCGTCCGATGTCAATCACACTGCATCCGAATGTATCCACAAGTTTTGTCAGCCTGAATACTTCTCCATTGTTGATGATTCTTGTCCGTATCACATGTTGGCACAACATTCTGTAAGCTTCTTCATATAAGGTGCTGTGAGAAAAGTAAAAGTGATTCATCCGTCAGTTTGAATAAATAAGGTCCCACAGGAAGAAATGAGAAGGAATTATTTCGCACAACTGATGCGATATGCAGTCGTACCTTTCACTTGGAGATGTACCGACTGCCGGCCCTCTGTCCTTGCTGAGAAATCTTGTGTATTGTACAAAACCTAATTTATGGTAACTGACTTCTGCAGCAACACAATCCGATCTCCGAGTGTGGACCAATACACTTTCATCATTTTTTCAGCTTGGCAGCTTCAATCAGACGGCCTGAAATATAATTTGAGGACTTAAGATGTGGGAAGAATATTAATTATTCTTAAACAAAGCCAGAATGGCAAATCAAAACGATCAAATTTGATTTAACTCATAACAAATAGCTCGGTACGTACCTGCTGTGAGTGTTTCAGCTTTAACTAGAGGGGGAGCACTCGGGAGAGTGCAAAACCTCCGCCGCCAATTCTGCTGGGTCAATCAAGTGAACCTTATATCTTAATCATTAAATATGATGTCAACAGTGCTGACAGTTATAGTTCTTTTCTCCAACATTTTTTTTTTGGGGGCGGGGGGTTGGAAATCACTTCAAACATGTAGAAATGCAAAAAAAAGAAATCGAAATTTTGTTGAAAAAAAAGCTCCAAATTTTTTTTCTCTAACAATTATTTTTAGGGGGGGGTAGGTTGGAAATCACTTAAAACATGTAGAAATGCAAAAAAAAAATTTTCTCTAACAATTTTTGAGTGGGGGGGGGTTGTTGGAAATCACTTAAAACATGTAGAAATGCAAAAGAAAAAAAAAATTTTCCTCTAACAATTTTTTTTGGGGAGGGGGTTGGAAATCACTTAAAACATGTAGAAATGCAAAAAAAAAAAAATTTCTCCAACAATTTTTGAGGGGGGGGTTGGAAATCACTTAAAACATGTAGAAATGCAAAAAAAGATTTTTTTTCTCCAACAATTTTGGAGGGGGGTTGGAAATCACTTAAAACATGTAGAAATGCAAAAAAAAAAAATTTTTTCTCTAACAATTTTTTGGGGGAGGGGGTTGGAAATCACTTAAAACATGTAGAAATGCAAAAAAAAAAAATTCTCAATTTTTTTTTGGGGGGGGGGGCCAAGTCCAAAATTTAATTGCATGATCCTTGGACCATACCTAACCCCCCCCCCACGTCCCCCCCCCCACCAAGTTTCGTCAAAATCCGTCGAGGAGTTTTTTCCGTAATACTGTTCACAAAAAAACAAACAAACAAACAAACAAACAGAAAGGGGTGAAAACAGTAACCTCCATCCATCTTCGAAGATGGCGGAGGTTAACTAGTTTATTACGATTTGGCCCGTGGACTCGGTTAAGATAACGTCACTCTTTCTTGCAAATGATGCAAATACGTGGGAGGATATGGCCTTGTGAAGAGATTGGCAATGCCGATGTTGATCGCAGACTCTTCTTTGGTGATGACAGCACACCAGGCTTTTGAACACAAGCATCTACTGCAGATACTTCAGTAGCTCCCTCAAAAGCGTGCAAGCATAGTTTCTTACTCGCAAGCCGTCTCTTTTTATCGGTGAACCGTCTGTAGCACGTCGGATGGTAACCAGCGCTCGGTGGAATATTGGTGAAGCCAATGCCAGCATGGCTGTGATAACGCGACAGGGCGATGCCACCCCTTTCCCCGGGTAAATCTCGCCATTCTCCCAAGCACTCGAGATATTTACCCCATGTAACCTCAGTAAATGGACATACATTCTGTTCTTGTACCGATGACGGATGCAAAACACACCATAAAGGCGACTTCTCCTGGGATTTTTCTCGGGACATCACTAAGTTAAAGCCGACGTGGAAGCTCTGCCATGAGAGTACAAGTAGTACCCGTGTTTACAAAAATACGCCTGCTGATTGGTTGCAGCTGATATTGCTACGCCAGCTGGCCGACTTCTCGGCCAACGTACGCAGTTAATCACCGATTAAACTTTGAAAAATAGTGCGTGTAACTTCTAATTAATGCTCAGACTTGGGCGTTGTTCACATGGAGAACTTTTTACACGTTACAGCAAATATCATTTGGACCATATTGTGAGTGAAAATAAGTCGCACCCTTTTCACGGAACGATAGCGGCAGACAGCCCACGGCCTACCAGTGGACTGCTTGATCATGGTGTGGGGTCTGTTTGGCATGGCAGCACACTGGTTGGACCAGGAAGTCACCTGATCAGCTGTTTGTTCTGTCCATGTCGAGAGCGTAGAAATACCGGTGAATTATGGAACTATGTTGATGATGACTCAGGTGATCCAGCCGAATGTGTAGTGCCGTTAGTAGGCTATTGAGCATCTTGCATGAGACAATGATGCGCTCACATCCGGGGACAGGGGCCCG
>NC_140977.1:12119576-12287076 GCF_056783735.1 Eptatretus burgeri | reverse complement strand
CATCACTTCCCCCTCCATCATCCCAACCCACACCCTTCCTCCTCATACCCCACCCTCCTCCCTCCAGACTCCCACCCCATCCCTTCCCTCTTCCCATTCCTTCCCCTGCCTCCCCCACCCCCATCCTCTGAACTTCCAACCCACCCCCTCCCTCCCTCCTCCAACTCCCCCTTTGGACTCCCACCCATCCCTTCCCCCTATCCCAAGGGATTTCAAAAGGACCCGCACCTCTAATCTGTGAGCTCGTGTTTTACCACCACCTCAATCTGCAACCTCGCTCCTCCGAGTCTTAATGTTCCTGTCCTGGCTCGCCAAATTGTCGAAGAATACTCAATTCCTCTTGTACATTTGAACCATATATTTAATACGTATGCTTATGGAGAAACAGAGGAGATTCAATTCCACAAGAAAGCAATATGCTCTGATTCTAATAGTACATGGATGTTGAGTTGCTTATATAATAAACAAAGGTGGGAAAGCTAAGATCATGGAACAATGTCTGGTCGATTTCGAGACAGGTACTGCTGAGGCTGAAGTTTTGGGATGCGGGGAAAAGATTACTCATAGCCTTTTTTCCGCAGTGGCCACTCGTAGGTCAGCTTTAATTCAAAGGGTTGGGGAACAATTTATGATCTGAACTTGATTGGAGTTCAAACGGTCATCTGGATATTACTAAAAACACACATTACATTGAAACTAGACTCCAGCTTCCAGCCAGACTTTCAGACGCCAATATAATTAGTTATATATGAGAATCCCTTAATATTAATAAGCTAAATAGAATAATCGATAATTCTGTTCGACTGAATTGAGATTAAAGATTATATGGAAGGCCAGTGTGTTTTTGGGAAGAGGGGTGTTGTACTTCGCAAACTGGGAACCTTCAAATACAGTAAAGAGATACAAGGCCGTTTAAAATACAACTATATATATATATATATATATATATATATATATATATATATATATATATATATATATATATATATATATATATATATGTCGAGGCATCGATCACCCTTTACTGAGGCATGAAGACGTCGATGTACTTGAGAGAAAATTGTTTATTACCTATCAATACGTGCGCACAGAAAACACACCCCAGGCACAACAATTTGCGTTTGAGGAACCCGGAGAGTGCTCTGCCAGAATGGTCGAGTCACTCCCTCATATATACATGGTTTTATATCCAACAAATTTCATTACATAATCGTCCTCCCTTTCATCCGAGGACCAACTGGATTACCAGCTGGCTTATGTCCTGGCAATATATATCAAACTGATAAGCAACGTCAAAGGTTTTCCTCCCAGATTCTGCTACACAATGCTCCCTTGAATCACTCAAGTATGAGCTTACTTATCTCACACACAATGTCCCAAGCAGGAATATATTTTAATTAACTGCAGGTGAGTGAATTGAGTTGGGAAGAAACAAAAGCTTCAAAGAAACAGGTATAAATCCAAACACGTGTATATTATATATATATATATATATATATATATATATATATATATATATATATATATATATATATATATATATATATATATATATATATATATATATATATATATATATACGCACACACATGTTCGAGCACATAGATGTAATAATCGTGTTGTATTCTAATACATTTTCCCATTATAGGGTTATAACAACACATTGTGCTATATGCTCAAAAAAACCTTTACTTTTAAAGTTAATTATCAATCAAGCTTAACTGGCTACATTTTCCTTTTATCATCACACTTAAACTCATTGTGCTAATTTTGGAGAAATTTGCATCTGCAGTGGTATCAGTGTTGTGTTATGCATCATTGCTTTCTCAATCAGTGTGACTATCGAGGGGTCAATTTTGTATACATGTTGTTCGTCTTTCGGCTGCTCCTGTTAGGGGTCGCCACAGCGGATCATCCGTTATGATCCGCATACTGATTTGGTATAGGTTTTACGCCGGATGCCCTTCCTGACGCAACCCTGGTCGCCTCTTACGACACAGGGATAAGGATTGGGTTTCGCCATGATTACGTGCTGCCATACACCCTCTCATAGCGCGGCCCAGTGCAGAGGTCCCGTCCTCAAGCGATCCTCCAACCCAAGCCTCCGAGTCGCCGGATTGCAGGCGCACGCCACTACGCCCGGGTAATTTTGTATACTTGCATGCATTTTATAATCCATAAATGTGGGACACCATCAAAGGCATTTTTGTAATTTATCCAGGCTGTGGAAAAGTTGGTTTGGTGGAGCTTGCAGTTTTGAAGGATGGTTTTGTTTCACAATAAATGGTCTATTGTTCCATAACATCCCTTTTTACATACTTGCTGCTCTGCCTCTCAAGCTCCTTGTTGAGTCAGGGGGTCATAAATTGCATCATTGATTACACCTGTTAAATGTTTGTATGTTGTTGGTCGGCATGTTATTGGTCTATATTTGTGGGGTAGATAGGTTTCTTCAGATTTCAGAATTAGAAATGCTTCCTTCTGTGAACCATTCATCAATTGGCTGTTCCTCTTGGATGGGTTTGTTAAATGCTCGAGCGTAGTGAGGGTGGAGAGCAGGGAATTGCTTTAGCCAGAAGTTTGGAATCCTATCCGGGCCTGGGCATTTGAAGTTCGGTGCTTTTTCGAGATGTTTTCTAATTTTCTCTTCATCAGTTATCATTGGGTGCATTTCCTGCAGGTGTTGCTTTTTCTTTTCCAAGTGTCATATCCAAAATGCATCCTTGTCATGTCCTTTTTCATCTTCAAATATACCTTTCCAGAATTTTTCTGGATCCTCTTTTTTCAGGGGAGTTGTCACATTTTCTTTTTCTTTTCTTCTCCGTATAACTTTTTCGGGTTGCTTTCAAACTGTTTATTTTGACTTCTTTTATTTTTTGTATACCTTGTCGAGGCTCGTATGAGAGCTAACACACAATGCACATCAAGGGGGGCATGAGACAAGAGGGCGGGAGAGGGTAGGACAAAACAGTGGGGAACAGAGTCATTGAGATCCATGGATGGGGCGGGGAACATGGGGTGTACAAGATGGACATTACAGGGACTTTCAGGCAGGAAAGCAGGGAATTTGAAGGATGTTGGTGCGGGGTAGATTAACGGGGGTAGAAAAGATCGAGGATTTGGATGGGGGATGATAAGAGGTGGTGGTGAACAGCTATTTTGAAGGCCTGAAGGGAAGAATGGGATTGAACAGAGTGAGGGAGTTTATTCCAAAGGTGGGAAAAAGAGGAATGAAAGAGTGAAGGTGAGCAGCGATTCGTGATTTTGCTAGTTTTACCAGAAGTGGGTTGTTGGCGGACCTTGAGCGCCCTGTGGAAATATGGCGGGGACAAAGATTTGGGGAGCATTTTAGTTACTGCTTGGTTTATTCTCCTTGTATCTTCAACTGTTTATTGTTGTTTATTCGGTGAAGATGTGGTCTTTGCTTGGGTGATATTAATTCGATTTCCTCTACTTTATTAGCCTGCTCGTCTTCTAACCTACGCTGTTCATTGTCAACCTCCTCTTTCTCTTCTTCATTTTGTTGTCCATTATTCTCACTGTGATCTGTCCTTGTTGCTCTTTTGTTTTGTTTGCAAAGGTGTTATTTGATCTGAGTTAGTAACTTTGAGTAGATCTTTTTCTCGGGGTGCTGCTGTAGCATTTTCACTTGTCATTCTCTGATCCTGATGTGGAGTTTTCATCTTTGTCTCTTGATTCAATTCACCAATCTGTTGCCCAATTTCTGTTTCTGGTATTGTAATTAAATTTGAAATCTCATCTGTTTCTGTTTTCCTCTTGGTCTATTATCTGTGTGGCATCAATAAGTTCTGTTGGTTGTTCCTTTTCTTTGGGAGTTTGTATCTGGGAATCTCACCCCAAATGTATGTCCCATCATTCCATTGTGACATTGGTGGTAGGTCACCATTAATAGGTAACCAGTCATTTATTATTGCCTCATCAGTTTGTTCATCTCTTATTTTTAGTTCTTCCTCTGTGAACATTTTCTGTTTGAGGATAGTTTTTCTTTGAGTTTCGTGTTGCCCTATTGAAACTACCTTTATCAGGGCATAATCTTCAGATTATCTTTTCACAGGTATTCGCCACTTTCTTTTCTCATACCTTTTCGTCTGGCATATTCACATTGCCTACAATAAGGTACACTTTCCTTCTTTGTCCAGCTTATCTTTTTTATGCCGATTCTCTCTCCTTGGGTCATATGATTTACGTCTTCAATTGCTTGCTGTCTTGCTTTGTCAGTTACTTACTTTATTCTTTCCTGGTTGAAGTATCTTTGCTTCAATTATGTTATTGAGTGTAATTTTGTTTATGGAACTCTTTCAGCCTTGGCTGCCAGCTGTTTGTTTCAATTGGTTCATGAATCTTTCTCCTTTACCGCTAATCCCCCATGCTTCACGTGTAGAATACACTTTGCAGTGGTGGATGACTTCTTTCTACTCTAAGCTCCAGCTCTGTTCATTTATTCTTCTGATTCGTCTGGAGCCAAGGAGTTATTAATTGTACAACAGGCAACACCTTTTTAGCTTTGGTGTGGAGCTCTGTCCTTTCATGAGGCAGGGATCCCCTTTCTCACCGGAGAAGATGCAGTCACTATCTTTTTCAGCACACATTCCGGCTGCTCGGTGTGGCTGCACAGACTTTGGCCTCAACCTACGAACGGTCTGTCTCCCCAATGTGAGTTAGTTTGTGTGTAATCAAGGTTGATAACTGACGAAAAACCTTAGAACACACAGAACACTTGTACGGCTTCTCCCCAGTGTGAATTAGTTTATGTTTTTTCAAGTTTGATAACTGACTAAACAACTTAGAACACACAGAACACTTATACGGCTTCTCCCCAGTGTGAGTTAGTTTGTGTGAATTCAAGGTTGATAACCGACGAAAAACCTTAAAACACACCGAACACTTGTAAGGCTTCTCCCCAGTGTGAGTTAGTTTGTGTGTATTTAAGGTAAACAAATGACGAAAATCCTTAGAGCACATGAAACACTTATATGGCTTCTCCCCAGTGTGAGTTAGTTTGTGTGTATTTAAGGTTGACAAATGACTAAAATCCTGAGAACATACAGAGCACTTGTACGGCTTCTCCCCAGTGTGAGTTAGTTTGTGTGCGTTCAAGGTTGATAACTGACGAAAAACTTTAGAACACATAGAACACTTGTATGGCTTCTCCCCAGTGTGAGTTAGTTTGTGTTTATTCAAGTTTGCCGACCGACTAAAATCCTTAGAACACACCGAACACTTGTACGGCTTCTCCCCAGTGTGAGTTAGTTTGTGGTTATTCAAGGTAAACAAATGACGAAAATCCTTAGAACATACAGAACACTTGTACGGCTTCTCCCCAGTGTGAGTTAGTTTGTGTTTGTTCAAGTGTCCGAACTGACTAAAAACCTTTGAACACTCAGAACACTTGTACGGCTTCTCCCCAGTGTGAGTTAATTTGTGTTTATTCAAGTTCGATAACTGACAAAAATCCTTAGAACACACAGAACACTTGTACGGTTTCTCCCCAGTGTGAGTGAGTGTGTGGTTATTGAAGGTTGATAAGTGACGAAAAGCCTTAGAACACACAGAACACTTGTACGGCTTCTCCCCAGTGTGAGCTAGTACATGCCTTCTTTGATGTCCGTGAAAATTTTTCAATTGAGCAAAGACTTTATGACACAAAGAACACTTGTAGGACTTCTCTTCTGTCTGTATTTTTTGATGAAAATTTAAAGATGATAATACGGTAAATGATTTGTCACACACACAACACTTGTGTGGTCTCTTACTTCCTTGGATATTCTCGAGGGTCTCTGTACAACTTTTACAACTGTGGTTATAAGACACGATGCTAATTTTGTCAGTTTCTTGACAAATGGTCCAATTCACGTGTGGATTGAAAACCTCCGGGTCGAACAACTGGGAACAGTTGGAACAAGAAACCAGTTTCATTTGTTTCTCTGTAACGACAAGTCACAAAAGTCATTAACATTTCAAGCCATCTATTAAAAATATCGTATAATTGACAACTATTTCACACAAATTAGATTTGAGTAAACACAAAATACTGTTACGGTTTTTGGAGAAACTGAAGAGATGCATGCCAACACATAAGGTTTCCCGAACGTAGTTATATCTGTCATAATTTTATCTCGCTCAATTAGCTCTCCCCTCATATCAGTGGAAAGGGAAATGTGTTGTGTCTGTGTTGAAGATTTAAAACCCTTTGTGATCCTTCCCCATCAAATTCCTCTTTGTCCTTCTCCCTCTTCCACCTCTCTTAATGTCTCTCCGCACCTCCACAGCACATACACACATAAATCAAAAATATCAACAGCACAAAAAGTAAAAGTTGTGATTTCATCACTTCAAAAAAAAGAATGATTATTTAAATATAAACTAGAAAGAGCAATCAGAGATTGCAGACCCTTGCTAGAACTTGTTTTGTGTGGTGTATTTTGTGTGGCATTTGTGTGCTGGTGTGTTATGTAATTGATGAGACATAATTAGAACTGACACTTTCCCTGCTGGCAGTGAAGACCGGGTACCAAGACATCCCACTTTGATGCAACCCCGCTTTGATTGGACACATGACCCTGACCTATGACGTTTTTCATTATTATTCAATTGAATTCAGAATGGGGTTAAAATAAATTCAATTCAAATCAAATGGAAGATCACATTGGTACAGTCCTGCATTGAAGTCATCAACAGGAACCTGCATAGGATTTGCATTTCAGCTGCTACTCTTCTTCCCTCAAACCCATTCAGGCACAGTGAAGTGAGCCTTATTCAAAAAATTTAAATTTTTTAAAAGAAGAACCCAGATTAAAAATATATATATAATTCTGGATGCCAGACCGTGTGTCCGATCAAGTTGAAATTTAAAACATGCATTCCCCATTGCCACTACATCATAATTGTGAAGTTTCATATTGATTGATTAAGCGGTTCCAGAGAAAACGTTATTTTCTATCCAATTATATTTTTTTCTAATATTTTTCTTCAATCCAATATGGCTGCCAAACCATGTGACCTATGATGTGATATGTGTGAAACTTTTATTCCTTATGGATAGGCAGTCACACTTGTAAAGTTTTGCCTCGATCCGTTCAGCCACTTCAGATAAGAAGATTTTTGAAAGTTTTCAAAAGCAAAAGAAAATACCTGTGGCGTGGTACCATCGCCCGGTCGACCACTCGCGCAGGTACTTAGGTAGGTCGAATTTGGCGAGCAACCCTATCCTGTGCGGGTGGGCAATTAGCACGATCGTGGTGAGGTTAAACCCCCACCCGTCACTGGCTCTGGGCGGTAGTTCTCGGAGGGTCACGACTAAATTGTCCGTTCCGGTGGGCGAGGCGGCCGCTTTTGGCTACACGCGGTCGATCGCACGCAGGCGGGCGCGAATTCGCAACAATATTTATATGGACCCAAAGGGAGTCAGTGATTCCCCCCTTCCTTATATATAACTTTCTATATAAAATTAACAGCAGTTTTATTTTTATTTATGATCAAAGGTAATGACCACACTTATAACATAAAGAAATTAACGATAAACACAAAATATTATTAACCTGTTCGCTGCAAAGGGAAGTAACTAATTTTCAGATAGGATAGGACAAAAATCTTATCCCAACCTGCTTGTAATTTCCGCCAGCTGCCCTCAACCAGCCTGACTCGGTCTTTTTGAAGTTTTATAGTGCCCATCCCCTGACAGGATGTAACGCAGACAGTAAGCAGTAAGCTTGTCTCTTTCCTCACAGTGAGAAGCCAAAGTAGGCTGATGGACAGATGAGGGCAGCGAACAGGTTTTAACCAACTACGTTTCATTGATTTACAAAGGATAAAGACATAAGGGATAAGGCCATAATTTATTATTGTTAATTATTGTTTATGAATTGAATATTTAAAAAATAACATCAACAAACATCAACAGTTTGCTCAACTTTTATTCAGTGCTCTGAAAAATAATGGAACATGATAACAATGGTCAAACATATATACAAAATGGCACAAACATGGCCAAAACAATGTCTCTGCTAATCTTGAGAAGTACACAACTGTCACTGTCACTGTAACTAGTTGTTCTTCTCTGGTGGTGGAGGTGTCTTCAGCTCCCCAGACAGGCTGCTTGCAGCATCAGGACCACTGGACAGGTTGAGCATTCCTGAGAGTCCAGAGATGTTATACAGACTCTGACCGCTAGTGTCAAAGGCGCTTAGGCTCTGGTTCAGTACCTGGTCAGCCGAGCCTATAGCAGCAGATGCAAAGGTGGAGCTTGGCTGCTGCGTGATCTGAGGAGAAGGAGGCTGGAACCCGTGCTGAGGGGGAGGAGGCATCATCTGCTGGTACTGAGGCTGCTGCTGTTGGTATTGTGGATGCAGTGGCTGCTGCATGTACGGGTCCACATAGTCAGTTGTCTGTGAGCCCCAGACTGATGCAGCCGGTGCCTTGTGTCTCCACATGTGGGGAGGTGGCTGGTACATCTCCGACGCCGTGGGGGTGTAGGTAGCTGGTGCTGAACTTGATTGCACGAAAGCAGGAGCTGGGAAGGTGGGGACTATGGGGGGTTCTTCCTCATCACTCTCCTCATCTATCAGCTCACTGAGGATGGTGTTGATGCGTGACCTTGCCTTCCGGAAATTGCGTTTAGACATGCTGACCAGGCTGTCACGCACGTAGTTGATGAAGGCTGCGGTGGCTGTGATGGGCTGAGGCTGTGAGAGACCTTTGAGGAGCTCCCCAGACTCGTGCACCCTCTTCTGGAGTGTGCTGTCGTCATCAACCATGATCTCTGCACAGGCAGCCTCTGCAGCCTCGAGGTCCCAGCTGTGTGCTGCAATGGTTTCCTTTACCTGAAATTATGACAATTGATTCGTAAATTACAAGGCAAAAATAAGAGGCAAATTTAATGATTTGTAGTAATCAATGATTAATTTGCTTGGAGATCTGTAGTACAGTAAAACTAATATAAATAAATATTAGTATTGATTTAATGTGTTTCTACTTACACTGTTGACGGGCTCAGCACGATGGCGGACCACAGTCTTGAGGAAGCCAAAGTTTGCCTTCACCCACTGCTCCCTCTCTGTTATTTCCGGGGCGCCGTCACTGCTCTTCTTCTTGTCGAGACGGGTGTGGGTGTCTCGCAAGGACTTGAACCACCCTTGAAGGTGCTCGACAGTCTTCCCCATGGCCTTGGCTTGATCCTCCCAGAGCTTTGCCTTCTTGTCCACCCTCCGGTAGTCAGTCTTCTTGATGTCCCAGAGGATGGCGTTCTTGCGAAGGAAATCGCACATGAGCTGCTCCTCTTGGACATCAAGACAAAACTGTGCCTTCTTGGCCCTCTTCTTCGCAAGGGTTGGCTGAGAGGAGGTGGAGGGCACGGACGCAGCTATCAATGCCACCGACGATACCCGAGAAGCGTTGGAACCAGCATCCTCTCCGTCAGAGGGTGAGTGTGATGGGGAGGGTGTGGGTGATGATGGATCCTCCTTGCGTCCGCGTCCACGGCCACGGCCAGAAGACTTCTTGGCAGCATTCTTCGAAGTTTTCTTCGGCATGAGGTAATAATGGGTGTGGGGAGGAATGAGGAGGGTCCTTACTGTGACACACACACACACACACACACACACACACACACACACACACACACACACACACACACACACACACACACACACACACACACACACACACACACACCAACCCATCTATTATCATCCATAAATACCTTACTGCTTCTTACCTTGGCACCAACAAATGTATATACACAGGCCCTCTATCTATAGTGAAGTTCCCTTTCCGGTAAACACTAACAATGCACTTCCGGTTGATTAACTAATTAATGAAATATATGTTTAAATTTTTGAAAAATATACATATATAATTTATTTCACACAACTTACAATGCCACCGGAACCTGTTTACATGAAAACCAATCAAACTTACAAAAGAGATTACAGTGACATCTCAAAACACTCACATGACCGAATCAAATAATTAGCACAACCACACCTTTCCAACACAATGGAATATGTCTCAGCAAGAGCCACAAAATCATCATAAACAGAACAAATTCCAGCAAATCTAATAAGGAGAGGAGATTGGGACCATACGCTGTGCAGAGTGTTGGTGCTACATAAGCAGTCTCCATGGCTATTGGGCACAATCCTGGTCGGGTCACCACTCCGACACAGTATACCAGCATGCTGGCACTCATTTTGCCGACCTAGGAAGGATGACAGGTCGAGTTAACCCCACCTGGTATTAATTCAACAGCTGAGCGGGATTTGAACTCAAGACCCAAGGATCCAAAACCCATCACCCTAACCATTAAGCCAACACCAGGCAAATCTAATAAGCTGAGAGGAAAACCCATTGGAACCTATCTTAACTGGTACATTGCTTGACAGAAAAGTATACAAAACAATAGGAAAACTAAAATAGTCAACTTTATGACACACATTTGTACTCAAACAATTATTTCCAACTCTAACGAACACATCCAGATATGCCACTACACTATCATCATCACTACTCTTATCTGCTATTGGGCTTTTGGGATAAATCCTATGAATCAGCCCATCAAAAAACTTATAATTAATCACACAAATATCATCAATATAACGACATGGAGAAGATAACATATTAGCTAAACCTAACTTCTTCTTCTTCATCAACTTCTGAACAAAAGAAAACTCACAATAAACAAGGAAAATGTCCGCTAATACGACGCTACAGTTTCCTCCGATTGGAATACCTTTTATTTGTCTTAAATATTTTCGCACAAAAAAAAATAGACAAAAGTGTTGAAAAAAATAAAATGAACAGCATCTTTAATTTTTGCTGGTTAATACAAATAAAACCCAATTTTATGTTTTTTTTTCGAAGAAAAGAACGAGTTGAAAACCTGATATTTTGAAAAGTAATTATTTTCAAAGAAGAGACTTGTAATCACTAAACAGAGTTTAAAACTTTATCAATAACACGAAAGACTGCATCCATAACCAAGGTATAGAAATCAAAAACATCAACAGATTTAATATTGAGGAATCTAATCGTATCCAAGAACTCAAAGGTGGAACTATAGACCGTGGGTCGAGCATCCAATATGTGTCCAGTTTTTGACTTTCGTGACCCACCTCGTGCATCTACCTGAAATTTTGCATAGATTTAGATTAAAAAAAAATCACTTAGAAAGAATTCAAAACTCGTCAGTGCAAAAAGTTTCACATTAATTAGTTATGCTAATTAGCAAAACTGATAGCGCCATCTTGTGTACATTCTGAGATAGCGGTGTATTACTCTATGGGAATTCTGATGTCTATGTATTCAGATAATAGGGAGACTACTCGTATTGTGTTTTAATCATTTTATTTTAAAAGTACAAGCAAAAATAGTCATCTTTCTTTGAAATGAATTCTTCGATGTTTAACACGTTCATGTACATCAATGTAAAACACTGTGGCATCACACAATGATGACACGGTCACTGTGTCACGGAGCATCAACTCCTCATCTGATTCTTCGTCATCAGAATCTAACTCTTTCGTGGTAATCGAGTTTCTGCGGTCGACACACTTGCAAAGCTCTGTGCATGACACCATGCCGTCGACAAGAACATGTTCCTTTGCCTGTACCAGACGGCTTCTCACAGCTCGTTTTCTTGCATGAACAATATGTTAGTTCAAGCAAGCTGCTCAGAGCTGGAGGCAAATCATCCCAGTCGATGTCCAATTCATAATCTACAACTTTCCATCCATGTCCATGTGGATTGGAAATTGGTGGAAACTGTTCCAGACATCTCGTGTGTACAGCAGCCTGGTAATTTGCTCTCATTACATGCTACTTGAGAGAGTCTGCATTGGGTGGAAGACGTGCCTCTGATTTGGTTAACATAAGGAACAGATTGTATCTGGCTTCATTGACTTTCTTACAGTCCTGCCCATATATTTTGCAAACAAATTTCTCCGCAACTTTCACCAATTCATCACTGACTGTGAATGAACTCCCCAACTCTTGAAAGACAGCATGGCAAGCAGTGTCACTTGCAAACAACTCGAAGGCTTTGGGTTTAGACTTTCCATGAAAAGAACTGACCGAATCACAACCTGTGAAACAGTGTAGTGATATCAAGGCTTTGCTGACGTCTGGTCCCAGATGTGAGCTTATCTTTGATACACTCAGGGTCCTCCTATTGTTACCTCTTCCAGTGTGGAACAATACCTCTGCTCCAATATGCTCAGCCATGGTGATTCCAATCACAAAGACGTCTGTGTCAGGACTTTTGATTCAGACCGGGTATGGGGCCCTATCTGTTGAACTTGATGGCTGATGTCTAGCAGCATATTGGCAGTGAAGGAAAAGATGAGTATCTGCTTCTTCGTGGTTACACTCAAGTTCTGGCACAGAGCGAACAATCATTTGCTCATTCTCGTCTGTAAACTCATGGCACTCCCCATCATGAGCAATGAACACCTTGACTTTCTTCAGACATTCAGCTGGTTTCTTCCTCCAAGTCTGGAAAAAAAGAAAAACCCTGATCAGCTCTGCTTTGTTCTCGCCACATGCCAGAAACTTCTTCCATTGGTGAGGTACCTGCTGATCTGCACTGTAGATTATTGTTAGCAAGCTGCCACCCACTGAACTTCTTCCCCTCTCAGCATTCTTGATGCTCTCTTTCCTGTAAGTATCAACTACAAAGTGGACTTCTTTTGTAAAGGAGTAGTTACTTCTTTGCATATATTGAAAAAATAACATTCAAGCAATCATATGCACTCATCACTATATTTTATTTAGTAGTTAGGATGGGAAATGAGCAAGAGTGCAGATTACTAGGAAGAGGATAAATATAAGTGAGAGCATAATTTAGAGCAGAACATCCAGTCGGATTCATGACAGATTCTATAGTATGGTAATCACTGGGTATTGATTTTAACCATTCTGTCAAAAATTAGTTCACGGAAGAAAGGAGATCCCTCCAGATCCATCACATTCATCATAATCATCGTCATCATCATCACTGGGCACGGAATTGGCAGCTACAGCATCTGCAATCGCCACACCGAGCCTGTGCTGGCTGTGGTGTACTTGTAGCGCCTTGACAGCGACCTTACTTTCGGGGCTTCCTTCCACATCAATCCACTTAGCAGCACATTCCTGAAATGCTTTTCTCACTAAAAGGAATTACTTTTCTGTGGGTGTTGATGACATGCATCAAACAGAACCCCGAAGAACTGCCTTCAGAATCTTTGGCAGCACCAGCATCAGAGGACATGTAGACCGCTGTGACAGCCTGTGAGTTTACAGCTTGCCTGCAATGAAGCGCGTGATTGGTTGATGAGTGCCTGCAACGAAGCACGTCATTGGTTGATGGGCGTGGTGCTGTATCTCAAGAGTGCTGTGATTGGACGATGTTTAAAGAAAATTGTCACAATTTTGGGTGTTTTTTCCACATTTTGAAAAAAATGTACAAGTTTGGTGCTTGACGAGATTCAAATATTACTTATAATATTTTCACACAACATCTATCTATAATTCCAGCAATCTCTGTGTGTGTGTCTGTGACCGCTGTTTCTCGACACCACTAGTCTGATCTAATTGAAACTTGCCAGGTATATTGTTGGGGACCTGAGGATGTGCCTTTTCAAGGTTTGATATTAATCGGACAAGTGCTTCCCAAGTTATGGCCATTTATTTACCAAACCAATGACAGGACATGTTGCTGCGTAGGCGTGGCCGATGGGGAAAGGGCGCCATTTAGTTACCAATGACAGGACACATTGCTGCGTAGGCGTGGTGCCGTGGCCGTTGGGGAAGAGATCCTCAGCCGCGTTGCCCATTATGGGTTACAACGTACGGACTTCCGGATAGTGATGACTAATGATTTCTAATAATTCTAATAATTTCTCAATTTCTAATGCACATTTATAGATAAACACAATGCCCCAATCCAGTCGTCGTTTACGAGAGCGAAGGAACGGCCTGTGTGGTTGTTTGAAAGTTTGTTTTTTTTTTTGCACGTACAGCCACGCACGTACGGGCACGCGAGAGTGAAGGAACGGCCTGTGTGTTTGTTGTTTCTGGCACGCGGTTTGAAATTTTTTTTTTTTTTGCACGTACGGCCACGCACGTACGGGCACGTACTAGTATTATAAGTACAGGTAGATACACAAGGCGGGTCACAAAACTAAACAAAACAAGACCTCAGCCCACGGTCTACGAATACTCCAGAAAGTGTTAATACCACAATTCTTACTAATTGTTAAACAACATTTCCTAAATTGCTCCCTAACCACTCGTAAACCTGAATTAACCGTAAGTGACGATTGTTTCAAAGTACATTGCCAAGGTCCTGCTATAAACTGAAACTTATATGGGTTTTATGAAGCTTAGGGATCCAGAAAAAGTGGGGAATTTACATTAATTTACCTCTTTACATTTAATGTTAAAATTATGACCCAAAACTTCCTGATACTCAGCTATAATGTCTTGGAAAGGCTTTAGACATGGAACATGCAGTGTGACCACTCCTTGGCGTTTTTCACAAAATCTTGGCTATTCGTTCTTCACCTTGGCATCTTGGTTTTCTATAGGTTTTCTTGGCGTATAAGTTTTCTATTATCATCGCTTTTCCGAAACCTTGTGAATTATTGGCTTTTTTCATTGGCTCACCTTGGCATTTATGAAAATGAGGAGTGATCACACTGGGAACATGTGCTATTTCCCAGAGCAGTAAAAGTAGCTCTATCAATACCAAACTCCCTTAATAAAACCTCCATGTGAAACTTTTTACAAACCACCAGAAAATTATTTGCTGCCTTTTCTGCCCGAGCTTTCTGCCCCAACGTGTGCAAACCACCTCATGCAGAGTGGCCCCTTCCAGCACTAACCATTACTCATCCTGAAGTTCAAGCTGGTGACTTCAACAGCCTTCACACCTCATGGAGATGTACCTCAAATAGTGAAGCAGGTTGGGCCCCCACTGGTGATCGCTATCTCCAGCACGATGCAAAGCAACCAGCTTGTTCTACAAACAACACTTTACATTCACGTAGATGGAAGAAAAATTACAATCCAGACCTCTGTTTTGTCTCCAGGGATGGTAATGGAAATCCTCTTCACGCATCTCAGAAGATCCTTCCAAACTTCCCGCACAGCCAACATCGACTAGCATAAATCCACTTTGGAATAGAGGTTCCCTTGATTACATCCAAACCTTAGGCCCACTGGAATTTTCGGAAAGCTAACTAGTAGGCTTTCCAAACAGATGTTGAGAAGCAGATCACCAGACTCAACCCTGTTCCAAAGAGCTGCAGCAGCTTCTGCAAGATCCTAATATGTGCATTCAAAAACAACATCCCATGTGGTTTTCACAAATGTTACACACCTTGTTGGTTGCAATAAACTGACCAACTCCTCCAACAGTATAAAGCTTCTGGGGAACCAGATGTTGCATCTGAGCTGTTGGAATCTCAAGACATCGTCAGACGACAAAGATGGCAAGAGACTGTTGAAGAGCTTGATTTCACTCACTTAAATAAAAAAGGCATGGGACCGACGAAGACATCATGGAGCTTCCTCACCTGCTTAACATCAACCTCCCAAAGAATTTTTTCTTTTCTTTTTATGTATACCTTGTCGAGGCTCGTGTGAGAACTAACAACAATGCACAGCAAGGGGGGCATGAGACAAGATGTGCGGGAGTGGGAAGGACAGAACAGTGGGGAACAGAGACATTAGGAGATCTGTGGAAGGGAGAGGGATGAGGACGGGAACATGGGGAATACAAGATAGACATTACAGGGACTTTCAGAAAGGAAAGCAGGGAATCTGAAGGAGGTGTCTTAGGTGGATTAACGGGGGTAGAAAAGATCGAGGTTTTGGATGGGGAATGATAAGAGGTGGTGGTGAACAGCTGTTTTGAAGGCCTGGAGGGAAGAATGTGATTGAATAGAGTGAGGGAGTTTATTCCAAAGGCGGGGGGAAAGAGGAATGAAAGAGTGAAGGTGAGCAGTGATTCGTGATTTTGGTAGTTTTACCAGAAGGGGGTTATTGGAGGACCTTGAGCGCCCTGCGGAAATGTGGTGGGACAAATCGCAGAGAGAGCAGGGGGGGGCAAGGCTGGACAGGTGACGGTAGAAGACAGAAAGACCACCAACTAAGCTGCGGTGATTGAGTGAGAGGCCCAAAGACTCAGCCTCATTGCGGGAGATGCAAATGATCCAAAATGCCTTGGTTTCCACAGCGTGAAGCCGAGAAAGGTGGGAGGCAGGAGCACCAGCCCAAAGGGGAGAGCAGTACTCCATCAGACTGTGGACGAAAGCTTCAGACCTTTGGAAAAATATCACAACCTGGTCAAACAACTGGAATACGTCTTTAAATCAGGCTGCAGACGAAAGCTTTGTAAGTGGTCAGGAGCTCAGGTGAGCCGAGGAAGGACTTTGCACGACGGAGGATTCCCAGTCGGCGACTGGCTTTGGAGGCGAGGTTTGAAAGGTGGCTTTCCCAGGAAAGGTCATGGCAGATAGTGAGACCCAAAAGCTTGAAAGAAAGGACTTCTTCCAGAGGATTGTTGAGAAAGTGGATGGGGAGGTTTTCTAAATGGTCCTTTCGGAGAGACATAGTGAGAGTGTGAGATTTGTCCGGATTGAAAGACATGTTCCACGTGTTGGACCAGTTTGTGATTTTACCAAGATCTGCAGTGAGCGAAGAAGCTGCTGCTGCTTGCCAGTCTGAGGGATGACAGATGGTATGGCAGAGGGTGGAGTCATCAGCAAAGACATATAGAAGATTCTCCAGAGAGTCAGAGAGATCATTGATGAAAACCAGAACAAAGAACAGGGCCCAGAACGCTACCTTGAGGAACTCCAGCCTGGACAGGAAGAGGGGATGAAAGAACTCCATTTAGGGCCACACGTTGACTGCGACAGGAGAGGAAGTCTGCGAGCCATGCGTGAAGATGGCCTTGGATAGCATAGGAAGAGAGTTTGGTGAGCAGGACAGGGTGCCAAACCGTGTCAAAAGCACGTGATATGTCCAGGGATACGGCTCGGATTTCATGTTTGGCATTAAGGACCTCCATCCATTGTTGGGAGAGCAGAAGCAGCATATGCAGGGTAGAGTGACCTGGTCTGAAACCAAATTGATGATCGGAAATCAAGCCATTGGAGAAGAGGAAGGATTTAATGTCTGAAGCGATGATTGATTCCATAACCTTGCTGATGATTGGGAGATGGCTGACTGGTCTGTAGTTGCAGGGTTCTGTTTTTGCACCTTTTTTATGCAGGGCAGTAATGTTTGCTGATTTCCAAGCAGGTGGCAGATGACCTTGAGCAAATGAGAGGGTGAATAGAACAGAGAGAGGGTGAGCAAGAGCAGAAGAGCAGGTTTTTAGGACACGTGGGCTGATGCCGTCTGGACCGGTTGCAGAATCTGAGTTGAGGTTAGACAGCAAGCTCTCCACCTTGTCAGGAGAAAAGGACACAGAGTCCAGGGACAGTTGGGTGCGACTGGGTAAGGTGGGTCGAGAAAGCGATGGGTTTTGGACACAATATTTAGCTGCAAACACCGAGTTTAGGCATTCAGCCTTTTCACGTGCAGTATCAGCAGTGCGGCCATTAATTTTGAAGGAAGGGAAGGGATGGAGTGGGAACATACACCAGAAACAGATTTGATTAGATGCCACCAGGATTTTGAGGAGGGAGAGAGGTTTGAAAGTTCAGACTTGAGCTTAGAAAGACGTTGTTTTCTGGCTCTCCTGAGGGTAGATACACACTTGTTTCAAGCTTTATGGAAGGAACTGAGATTACCCTCAGTTGGGTTTGTTTTCCATAAGGCAAAGGCAAGTTGTTTCAGGACAACTGCCTTGCCACAAGCTTCAGTGAACTAAGGGTGGGAGGAAGGGTAGGACAACTGAAGACGAGAGGGGATAAATCTGTGCATGAGGGAGAGTAAGTTTCTTTGAAAGAATTCCCAGTACGAGTTGATGTTGGAGAAAGTCGTGATAAGAGACCAGTCGATAAGTTTGATGGCTGCTTGGAGACCCTGCCAGTCGATTTGAGTGAAATTCCAGACTCGACGGCGGTGAGGTGGTTCTCTGATAATAGCCAGAGAGATGTCCACTTTGACAAGGACGGGGTCAGAAGAACCGATTGGAGCGGGGGAAGAGCAGCAGATATTGTCAGGGAAATTTGTCAAAATCAGATCCAGAAGAGATGGAGTACCATTGGTTGAGATCCGGGTCGGGAAGTTGACCGATTGAGTCAGTCCCAATGAGTCGCAGAAAGTTTTCGCTGAAGTGCCATGACAGGTGAGAGAGGTACCCACGCCTAACCAACTAGCCTGATGGCAATTGAAGTTGCCACATATGAGGAAGAGAGATTTCGGATGAGAAGATAGAAGTTGGTCCATGTTTTCGGATAGTGAGGTTTAGATGGAGTCATCACTGTTAGGTGGACGGTACAGTAAACATATAAACATGAGGTGGGAGTGGAGGGGAAGTCGTAGCCAGAGGTATTCCTGGGGGTGTGGGAGAGTGAGGGCAGTGCATGGAGAGTGAGGAATAGAGTCTTTGATGAAGAGAGCAACTCCTCCACCAGGACGAGGCTCAGGTCTGTCAAACCGGAGGAGGGGAGTAACCAGGGAGAGATACTTGGGAGTCAGACACGTCTTGGGGGAGGAAAGTTTCTGTTAGGCAGATTATGTCTGGTTTGTCAGTGGCAATCTGTATGGAGAGATCTGAAAGGTTTGAGCAAAGGCCCCGGATACTTGAGGTCCACACTGTTAATGAAGAGGGAGGGGAGGAGGCTTTGGGTGCAGGGGGTGGGAGGGGAGGGGGAGGGTAGGACAAGGGACGAGGGGGGGGAGGTGAGGACGGTTGTTGAAAGAGTGTGGAGGATTGCAGAATAGCTAGGGGAGGGGCCGCATGAGAAGGAGAAAAAGCTCTGTGGTGCTGGGGGAGAGGGGGAACAAGAGAGGCAGTTGAGGATTTGAGGAGGTGGAGTGAAGAGATGGAGGTGAGAGGGCAGTGGAAGGAGGCAGCTTTGTGCAAGAGAGGAGGGGCAACTTTGAGAAGGATGAGTGAGGGGGTGAATGGTGGGAGAAAGGTGAGGGGCAAGTTTTTGAGAGAGTTGAGAGGGAGGTTTGGAGGGAGAAGAGTGTGATGGTTGCTTTGAGAGTGAGGGGTGAGTTGGCACTGAAATTGGAAAAAAAAAGAATGGTTGATGGAAAGCGAACATTCATAGCAAACTGAGGTTTTTTTTTTTTAAGTTTTCGGTCAGAGATGCGATTTAACACGTTTCTTGATGGATGCAATGAAGGCGAATTCAGAGAATGGAGAGAAGAAATGCTGTAACAGTTGGATTTTTTAGGCAAGGTATGAGAGAGAGGTCGAATTGAGAGCAGTCTGTTTAAATAATAGAAGAGTAGTGCATTTTGATCCAGTTAAGAGTACCACACGTGTGAAAGAGGAAGATGAAGCATTATAAGAGATCGTTTTTTAAATTATTATTATTGTTTGAGTTTTCATCAGATTAGGTCATGGAAGTGTTGTCGAAAAAATCGTGAGGTAAATGGTGAAATTGGATCGATAAACGCAGCGGGTCTAAACAGATCACGTGGTTATGGGAGAAACACTTGGCTCTGGGAGGTGTGTCGTCAAAAGTGAAATTATTTATTTAAAACAAGTATTACATAACATTTGGAAAAGGGAAGGTTGAAGTAAAATCGTGGAAGTGTGTGGTGAATTTGGACGGTAAATGCAGTGTGAAGCTGCTGGGTCAATGAAAAGTACCAGGAAGAGTAGAGAGAGACACGTGGTTCCAGGAGGTGTGGAGATCGAAAGGATACAAGGAAGATCATTATTTTTTGATGTATTTTTATTATTGACTAATGCTATTGCTTCTCGGAAACTTTTAGACCTTTTAAGACCATTTAGACCTTCACACACTTTGCACCACTTCGACCTTTTAAACCTGAACACCCACTAAACCTTCTTTGGACACTTTAGACTCCTCCGACCCCATAGACCACTTTGACCCAAAAGACTCCCAAGACCCTTCAGAAACCTAAGACAATTTATGCCCTTTGTAACCCAAAGACCCCATATGACCCTTTTCACCCCTAAGACACTTTATAAACAGAAAACCCTTAAGACCCTTTATAACCCAAAGACCCCAAAACCCTGTAAATTCTGTCTGCTGGCCTTCTGTAGTTACACTTGAGGGTCACCAGCCATAATGAAAATGCCATCTCATTGGTAAACCACCTTCGTACCAAGCTAAGAGGGCGCAAAATCGAATTAAGTTATGAATTTTATCTCTTTATTTTTCAAGTTTGGGATTTTTTTGTTTGTATTATTGCCAAACCTCAACAACTTTTCAAGATATTACATTGAAACTTACACAGCTTATTTCTACATATGTGTAGTAAAGTAAACTTAGTCAAAGGTCAAGGTCAATGCCATCCAAAACATGTTTGTTTATGTTTCTCTGTCTGTCTGTCAGCAGGATATTTCAAAAAGTTTTTTTCCAATGCGATTTTCAAAGTGTGCATTCGTGAAACACTTTTCACACGTTGCCTTCATGTGTCTGATAAATCCTGAGTAAATGCCAGAAATATTTCAGGGTATTTTATGAGCAACTAATATCCCTGTCTCGTGAAGATAAGCAAGCCCACCTTGATTGACCACAATTTAATGGATCTGTTATTCCACATAATTTAGAACAAAATCATTTAATCATTAAAAAAAGAACAAAAGAAAACAGGTAAAAACAGTGTGATGTGTTCTCTATTAAGCTCGGCTTACCCTCGAGTAGCTGAGCAGCTTTGCTGGACTCCATGGGAGGAGAACCACGTGGTTCCTCCTTCAAATGATCAGTTCTCAAAGTACCTTGGAAAGTCTGAAAATAACTTTGGAAAGTTTCCATCGTCCCTGGATGAGCTTCACCTGAAAACCATTTGACAAGTTGTTTCTTATTCAGGAAAGCATTTGTGTTTTTAGAATAATCACTAGAAGATTATTATGTTCATTGCTATTGTTTCTCTTCATACCTTTGACAAGCGAGGAGGAACCATCAATGAACTCGGACTCCACCTTTACTTTCACAATAAAATCTGAAATAAACACATCCCATTCAAAATCATCTTTACATTTCCTTTTTTTGTATGCACTATCAAGGCTCGTATGTGAGCTAACACACAGAAATGCACAAGTTGAGCAGCAGGAGACAAGAGGGGGGGGGGAGGGGGAGGGAAGGAAAAAAAAAACAGTGGGGAACAGAGACATCAGGAGATCTGTGGAAGGGAGAGGGATGGGATGGGGTACACAGGGTAAACAAGATGGACACTACAGGCTACAGGGACTATCAAGTCCTTACGTGACAGGGACTTTCAGGAAGGAAAGCAGGGAATTTGAAGGAGGTGGTTTTGGGGTGGATTAACGGGGATAGAAAAGATCGAGGTTTTGGATGAGGGAAGATAAGAGATGGTGGTAAACAGCTGTTTTGAAGACCTGGAGGGAAGAGTGAGATTGAAGAAAGTGTGGGAATTTGTTCCAAAGGCAGGGAAAAAGGGGAATGAAAGCCCTTCTATAGAAACTAAAAATCACAACACAGCAAATGTTTACTTTTCAAACTCCACAAAAATATTGATTTGAAACCGAATACGAAAAAGGAAACTCAATGATCTGACCTTCTGTTGGTCAATGTAGAGCCAGTGATTTTCCACAATCGTGGAAAAGGGATGGAATTCAAAGAATCCCTACCTTGACCACAATACTCCTACACTTCTCCCTATCCTCAGCCATTTTTCTCCACTTTCCAACCACTTTCTTGCTCCCTCAACCCATCCGCTCTCTTTGCCATTCTCTCTGCCTCTCTCACCAAATGCCAAGCCCTCTTCAGCCGGCTTGTAATCAATTTTCCGTCAAGCTCATTTGCACACCAATATCCTCCCTCATTTCATCCATCTTCCTTCTATCCACTTTCACAAACCTTCTGACCCAGTTGTTCTCACAGACCTGCAACCTCTGTTGTTGCCACTGTTTCGAGACCGCAAACATTGGCCAGTGTCACACAGGTTACCATAACTTTCCCTTAACTCAGGCTGGGAATTATTTCACAGAAAATATATATATATATATATATATATATATATATATATATCTTTCTTAAATTATCATACCCTTCTTTCTGCCCACGGTACACTGAATCCTGTGGTGAGGCAGTTGCTCTGAAACAAGTTGCTTTATTTTCCTGGAAGGCTAATCTGACCGAAGGCAATCTCAGTGCATTCCGAAAACTTCGCAACAAGTGTTTGTTCACTCTCAGGAAAGCCAAAAAACATCATCTATCCAACCTCGAGATTGAACTTTCAAACTTGTCTCCCTCTTTTAAAACCTGGTGGTGCCTCATGGCTGTTGTTGTTGTTGTTGTTGTTGTTGTATAGCCCCGGACAGTTCTCTCAAAAAAGCCCGCAGCACGGGCACAGCCAATCCATCGAATCAGAGATCCCTCACATCCAGGATGGTGTATCCCCGCCTTTACAAAGTCAGGGCCATGACAGAGTTAGAGAAAGAGACAAGAGGTAATGGGCCTGTCCATAGGGACCGATCACTCTTACCATAGGGCACTCTTACCATGATCACACTGTCCTGACGAATCCGGGCAGCAGGAAAGAATGGGATAGATTTTGCCCCCGACTTGCATTTGGGGGTGGGGGGGTACAACAACTGTGAAGAGGCATCCTCAATAGTTGCGGTGGTGCCTTGTTAAGTCTGTCTCTGGTGTATGCTCCCCTTCCATCCCTCCCCTCTCTTCAAATGGTGCCACAGTCAACTCCACTCATAAGAAGGCTAAATGCCTCAATTCTGTGTTTGTTTCCAAATATTGTGCCCCAACCCCTCGCTCACTGTACCAACCCTCCCCAGTCACACCCAACTACTTCTGGACTCCATATCTTTTGCACATGAGAAGGTGGAGGTTATTTCCACCCTTGACTGACTGCGACTGCACCAGATGGCATCAGCTCAGAGTTCCTAAAAACCTGCTCTGCTGCTCCTGCACATCCTCTATCTACCCTTTTCACCCCGTCATTTGCATGAGATCATCTTCCATCTGCTTGGAAACCCACCAACATCACTACATTACATAAAAAAGGTGGAAAAACCGATACACTAAACTACAGACATATCAGCTTGCTTCCAATCATCAACAAGGTCATGGAATCCATCATCGCAGTTGATATGAAATCTTTACTTTCATCCAACATCCTCATCTTGGATCACCAATTTGGTTTCAGACCAGGTCACTTGGACATGCTGCTTCTACTCACCCAACAATGAATGGAGGCCCTCAATGTCAGACATGAGATCAAGACCGTTTTTCTGGATATATCTCATGCTTTTGATAGTCTGGCATCCTGCTTTACTCTCCAAACTCTCTACCCATGGCATTCCAATGCCAACTACAAACATGGCTGACTGACTTCCTCAACTCTCATCGCCAATGTGTGGCACTCAAAGGAGTCCATTCATCTCCTCTCCCTGTCAAGGCTGGGGTGCCCCAAGGCAGTGTTCTTGGCCCAGTCCTATTCCCGATTGTCATCAACAATCTCTTGACTCTATGGAAAATCCTCTTTATCTATTTACTGATGACTCAATCCTCTGCCCTCCAATTCCAAAGGGACCAGAATCTGTGCAGACCATTGGTGCTGCCTCAGCAGTCTCCTGGGCTACTGGGTACAATCCTGGACAGGTCGCCACTCCGACGCAGGACACTCAAATGGCAAAATCATCCCAGCAAGCTGGTACTCATTTTGCCAACCTCGGAAGGATGACAGGTTGAGTCAACCCAACCTGGTATCGATTCAACAGCTGATCGGGATTTGAATGCAGAACCCCAGGATCTCAAGCCCACCACCCGAACCATGAAGCCAACACCAGGCATATCCTCTGCCACAACATCCCTCATCCTTCAGATAGGCAGGCTGCAGCCTCTTCCCTCTCTTTTTTTTGTATACCATGTCGAGGCTCGTGCAAGAGTAAATACACAGAAAAATATAACAAGGCAGGAGACAAGAGGGGCGGGAGAGGGAACAACAAAATATTGGGGAACAAAAAAAATAGGAGATCTGTGGAAGGGAGAAGGGTGGGGCGGGGTACACGGGGTAAACAAGATGGTACTACAGGGCCTTTCAGGAAGGAAAACAGGGGATTTGAAGAAGGTGGGTTTGGGGTGGATTAACGGGGGTACAAAAAAGATGGTTTTGGAGGGGGGAAGATATGAGATGGTGGTGAACAGCTGTTTTGAAGACTGGGAGGGAGGAGTGGGATTGAAGAAAGCCTTTGTTCCAAAGGTGTGAAAAAAGAGGAATGAAAGAGTGAAGGTGAGCATTCTTGATTTTGACAGTTTAATCAGAAAGGGGTTTTTGGCAGACCATGAGCGCCCTGAGGAAATATAGGAGGTACAGATCACAGACAGAGCGGGGGGGGGGGGGCAAGACCGGAGAGGAGACGGCAGAAGAAAGAAAGACCACCGACCTGCCTCTGGTGAGAGAGTGAGAAGCTCAAAGACTCAGCTTCATTGCCAGAGATATCAATGATCCTAAAAGCCTTGGTATCCACAGCGTGAAGTCGAGCTAGGTGTGAGGCAGGAGCACCACCCCAGAGGGGGGAGCAGTACTCCATCAGATTGCGGACGAAAGCTTCAGACCTTTGGAAAAATATCACAACCTGGTTAAACAATTGGAATACGTCTTTAAATCCTCACAAATATCACTCTCTCACTGTCTCTCTCCGAAAGGATCGTCTGCGAAACCCTTCAATCTGCTTTCTTAACAATCCTGTTGAGCAAGTTCAGTCGTTCCTCCAAAGCCAGTGGCCGACTGTGCATCCTCCATCGTGCAAAGTCCTTCCTTGGCACACCTGAGCTCATATCCACACCCAAAGCTTTTATCCACGGCCTGATGGATCACTGCTCTCCCATCTGGACTGGTGCTCCCGCCTCACACAGAGCTCAGCTTCACGCTGTGGAAACGAAGGTTTTTAGGATCATTGGTATCTCCCGCGATGAAGCTGAGTCTTTGGGTCTCAATCATAGGCAGGTTGGTGGTCTTTCTGTCTTCTGCAGAATCCTCTCCAGCCTTGCCCCACCTTCTCTGTCTGTGCTATGTCCACCCAATATTTCCACAGGGTGCTCAAGGTCCACCAGCAACCCCCCTTCTGGTGAAACTGCCAAAATCAAGAACCACTGCTCACCTTCACTCGTTCATTCCTTTTTCCCACCTTTGGAACAAACTCCCACACTCCCTTTAATCCCACTCTACCCTCCAGGTCTTCAAAACAGCTGTTCACACCATCTCATATCTTCCCCCATCCAAAACCATGCTATTTTCTACCCCGTTAATCCACCCCAAACCCACCTCCTTGAAATTCCCTGTTTTCCTTCCTGAAAATCTCTGTATTTTTCATCTTGTTTACCACCTGTACCATGTACCATCCCTCTCCCTTCGACAGATCTCCTGATGTCTCCATTCCCTACTGTTATTGTGCTTCCCTCTCCTGCCCCTCGTCTTCTTCTCCCTTTGTTATATGTTCTGTGTGTTCACTCTTATATGAGCCTCAACAAAGTATACAAAAAATATATTCAAACTCCTGAGTCTCAAGATCAGCCATTATCTTTCTTGGGCAAACTACATTTCAAAGTTGGCATCCTCCATCATACAAAGTCCTTCCTTGACACACCTGAACTATTTATCTACAAGGCCTTCACCCACAGATCCATTGAGTACTGCTCTACTCTCTAGCCTGGCTCCACTGCCTCACATATTGCTCTGTTCGACGCCGTGGAAACCAAGGCCTTTAAGATTATTGGAATCTCACATGATTAAGCTCAGTATATGAGCATATCACTTCGATATTGCAGACAGGTCGGTGATCTCTGTCTTCTGCCGCCACCTTTCTTTTTTCACACCCTCTGCACTTTCTATGCTTTGAATACCCCCCCCCCCAACCCATGTTTCTGCAGGGTTCACAGTCCACCTTCAACCCCCTTCTCCTGAAACTACCTAAATCCAGGATCACTGCTGATCTCCACTCATTTGTTCTTCTTATTTTTCTGCCTGTTTAACCGACTTCCACATTCTTTTCAATCTCACTCTTTCCTCCAGGTCTTCAAGACAGCTGCTCACCACAGTCTTATATTGTTTCCAATCCAAAACTATTATCTTCTCTACCCTTGGAACACCCCCCCACACACACACACACACACACACACACACACACACACACACACACACACACACACACACACACACACACACACACACACACACACACACACACACACACACACACACACACACACACACACCCCAATCCCTCCTTCCAAATTTCCAGTTTTCACTCCTGGGAACTCCCTTCTGTATCCATCATCATTTTCTCCACCCCAAGCATCCTCTCCTGCCACCCATTCCTCCCCAAGCCCATTGTCCAAGTCTCCAGGTTGTGGCCTTCAACCTTGCCGTTGGTGTTTCCACCCTCTCTCGACTGTTCCTTTTGTCCTGTTACATCCTGATCCGTTCAGTGTACTCATACGAGCTCTTCCAAAGCCTCAACTACGTATACCAAAAAAAATTGATTGTTCCCGACGTGGATTTCTATCCTCGAACCGCGTCGTGATCGAAAGGATTCTTTAGATTGTTGAGGGATCTTGTCCTTCTCGAGGATTCAACGTCTAGCCGACTCGGTGTTGCATTGTATTGGGATAAATAAACCACAGAAGTCCAGTAAAATTCAATGTCCACCAGGAGTTCTTTCTTTTGTACAATTTATTTGCTGTCTCCCCTGTCTTCTCTCTCCCTTCATATATGTATCTCCCATTTTAAAGCAGAGAGGGCTTTTGATCGCAAAGAACAGAATGTACAGCTTATCAGCCCGGTCACCTTGTACTTGCAAAAGAACCAAACAATGTCCAAAGTGTCAAAGAAAGACAAGATTATAAGTAGGTGGTAGGCCTTAACAACAAAATAATAGAACAGTAGAGGAAAAAAAACAAACACTTTGACCTACTCAGACTGAGGCAAAGGTTTCTTGTCTAAAGAGTAATAATTTCCCCAACATTCCTGACCTAGTCGTAAGGAGGGCAAAGGCATTAACAAAAAAATAGGACCACTTGTCTTGAAGCTCACCTGGATCAGGAACAACAGTCACTCAAACCCCCCGCAGACTCTCTTCGAATCTGAATTTTTTAATGCCGTGAACAAAATTTGGTACATCACGGGTGATAAAGGTTGTGGTCAAGCTTCATCGAAGTCGTGTGTGTAGTTTCGGAGAAGTGAGTAAATACCTATTTTGGGGGTCAAAACCCTCCTGTAGACTCCTTTAATGAGCGTACCTTCTGATTCCGTCGATACACTTTGGTACATCACGGGTGATGAAGGTTGTGGTCAAGTTTCATCAAAACTATGTCGTTTCGGAGAAGAGAGCAAATGCCTATTTTGGGGGGGGGGGGTGGGGGGGTCAAAGTCCACCCCGTAGACCCCTTAATATGCGCAGATTTTGATGCGGTCAATACACTTTGGTGCATCATGGGTGATGAAGGTTGTGGTCAGGTTTCATCAAAATCATGTGTGTAGTTTTGGAGAAAAGAGCAAATACCTATCGATTTTTTTTGGGGGGGGGGTCAAAAACCCTCCGTAGACCACCTTAACGAGCGTAGATTTTGATGCCATCAATAAACCTTCGTTAAGCATCAGATGTGAAGCTTGTGGCCAAGTTTCATCAAAATTGTGTGTTTCGTTCAAGCGATAATGACTGAAGTGTTTATGGACTGATTGAATCACTGGCTCACTCACTGACTGACACTGCTTGATCGCATAAGATCACCTGACTAAAGTCCAGGTGAGCTCATAATTTTTGAAGAATTTTTTTAATATATTGTGAAGAACATTTGAAGAAAGAAATTTTTATTTCAGTGAAGATTCCATTTGGGGATATTACAAAGGGATAGGGAATGAAGGGGTAACTGTGCATGGCTGATCGAGTTCAGTTGTTGTTGTTGTTGTTGTTTTAGAGTGAAGAAAATACTTTTTTGTTGTTTTTCTTTTGGGGGGGGGGGCAAGGAGGGGAAATGGATTAAGCTGAAAGCTCAGAAGTAACAATACCTGGGAGAAAATAAGTTAAAATGAAGGGCGTGTGGTTGAAAACAGAGACAGCAGCAACAACCCAACGAGCTTAGTACTGCTCGAGTCAGGCAGACTTTACTAGACACACAAATTCGACAATTTAACGGAACAACACATGGTTAGGCACAGAAAATGGAACGAAAATGCAACCAGCAACACAGGAATGAAAACTAGAAGGGCACTCTTCGACGTCACGATGTCACCAGATATGCCTCCACACACATTATTACATTATTATACATACTTGTACCAAGTTCGATTTAAATCCCTAAACCCAGATTCAAAATATTAAATAATTCTAGCTGCCAGACCACGTGTCCGATGAGGTTGAAATTTAAAACATATATATATATATATATATATATATATATATATATATATATATATATATATATATATATATATATATATATATATATATATATATATATATATATATTCCCCATGAAGACTAGATCATAACTGATTTTTTCATGGCCATTGATGAAGTGGTTCCAGAGACATAATTTTTTTTAAGATTGTCGTTCAAACCAATATAGCTGCCAGACCATGTGACCGATTAATAATTATTTGTGAACACCCAGGTATCTCCAAGGCTTGTGGAACATGTGGGTGAAGTTCCCCTTAACCCATCAAGCTGTTCTGGAGAAAATTTTAAAGGTTTATTCTTCAAAAAATCATAGCTGCCAAAGCATGTGACCTATGATGTCATAGGTGGAGAACTCTTTGTTCTTCATGGATAGGTGATCATACCTGTAAAGTTTCACCTCGATATGTTCAGCCATTTCAGAGAAGATTTTTGAATGTTTTTTATGTTAAAAACAACATGGCTGCCGAACCAGATTACCGATGACATCATCAATTCCCCGCCCCCCCCCCCACTTCCCAATACTATTTAGCCCCAGATGAACCTCAACATTTTTCATACCGATTGGATAAAGCGCTTGACGTATGCAATTATGACGTCATAAAGAAGCCACCAATGGCATCTTTAAACAAGTTAGATTTAAATCCCTGAACCCAGATTCAAAATATTAAATAATTCTGGCTGCCAGACCATGCGTCCATTCCGGTTGAAATTTAAAACACATATTGCCCATCACTACTCAATCATAATTGTGACGTTTCATGTCGATTGGTTAAGCAGTTCAAGAGAAAGAATTTTTAAAAGATTTTCGTTGAATCCAATATGGCTGCCAGACCAAGCGACCTATTAATTATTCGTAAACACTGGTATCCGCAAGGATTGAGGAACATGTGGGTGAAGTTTCCCCTCGATCTGTCAAACCATTCTGGAGATGATGATTTTTAAAGATTTGAGGGTAAATCCAATATGGCTGCCAAACCATTTGACCGATGATGTCATAGAGACTTTTTGTTCCTCATGGAAAGGCGATCATACCTGTAAAGTTTTGCCTCGATCTGTTTCGCCATTTCGGAGAAGAAGATTTTTGAAAGTTTGTATGTTAAAAACAATGTGGTACCCAAACCACGTGACCGATGACGTCATCAATTCCCCCCCCCCCCCCCGATACAATTTAGCCCCAGATGACTCAAAAATTTTCATACTGATCGGATAAAGTGTCCGACGTATGCAATTATGATGTCATAACGAAGCCTCCAATGACATCAAATAATCAGACTTGTTTTCCATGTGGAGTACTTCACATGTGCAAAGTTTCAAATTTTATTTTCCATGGAGCAGTTTTGGAGATAGAGGTACAAAGTTTTTCCTTTTTTCCAACATGGCTAACACACCACGTGACCTGTGATGTCATAATTATCAATAAAACATTCTATACGAGTAGTCGCCCCCAGTGGTGAAAATTTTGTGTCAATCGGATAAGCGGTTGCAGAGAAAACAGAACACAACAAACAGAGAAAATAAAACACAACGTATCTGGTCTGGGAATCTTACATTTCATCGACCGAGAATTAACAGGGTCTATCTGACATTTCATTCAAATTTAGAAGAAGTCCATGTAGAAGGGCAACAGAGGAAACTAAGTAAGATTATTTTATGTAACCTTTATATGTACCTGTTATGTAGCACACGATATGAAAATAAAATGTTATGAGATAGCGGCAATTCCACTTTGAATTTTTGATTTCATTTTTCTCAAACTTTAAAAAAGTGTAGTTGGACCCTGTTATTTCTCGGTCGACGATTTGTTGAACTGGAGGGAGAAACACACGAACCAGTAACACGCGTGGAGCAACCTGGAACCGGAAATAAAATGGGAATCTAGGATGCTGTCAGAAGCACAGGATAGTGTCGAATCGGAGAGATGGTGAGATGTTATCGAACTTGAACGATGTGACAACTCAAGCTTTACGAAGAGTGGTGACCAACGATTCAAAATAACACAATGACCACAAGCTTACAAACAAGGGACAGACACAATCCAAGAAATAGTGTGGATTTTCACTTCCCACCCAGCAAAACCTGATTTCAGATGTTAAAGGAAATATTCCACGTTTAACACATTGTGGTAATGGAAACATCAGATAGTCCATGTCTTCACGATTGTGACTTTACTGAGTTTCAAAACGCATTTCCACAGCAAGTCATCCAAAGATGGTGTCGGCGAGGGCAATGTTGTGGAACTCGATCACAGGATCTTAAATGGGTTGCAAGTGATTTACACGCCTTGATGCAACAACATTGAATACACCTCTCATTTCACATGTTTAGATCGTAATAAACTTGTCTTTCACACCTGTCAAGTCCACTAACCTCACTCAAATTGTTTTTTTCCATCGGTATTTCCAAAGTGTGTATTAGTGAAACAGAGACTTTTCAAACGTTGCCTTTATGTATCTGAACAATCCTGAGTAAAGGCCAGAAATACAAAGTACAGGATATATTTCTGTATTTCAGGGTATTTTATAAGCAAGTAATATCCCTGCCTGGTGAAGACAACCAAGCCCACTTGGTTGATCACAATTTAATGGATCTGCTTTTCCACAGAGATTGGGACAAAATCATTTCATCATTAAAAACGAACAGGTAATAAAAACGGTGTGATGTGTTCTCCACGAAGCTCAGCTTACCCTCGAGTAGTTCAGCAGCTTTGCTGGACTCCTTGAGAGGAGCGCCACGTGGTTCCTCCTTTACATGCTGATTGCTCAAAGCATCTTGGGAAGTCTGAAAATAACTTTGGAAAGTTTCCATCGTCCCCGAATGAGCTTCACCTGCAAAACATTTGACAATTTGTTTCTTACTCTCGAAAACAAGTGTTATCAGAACTATCACTGTAAGATTATTATTTTTATTATTATTGTTGTTCTCCAAACCATTTACAAGCGAGGAGGAATCACCAATGAACTCGGACTCCATCTTTACTTTCACAATAAAATCATTTAAAAAAAATAAAATCTCCCACGTTGAAGCCGAGTCTGTGGGCTCATCACTTTGCCATCTCAGAGAGGTCGGAGGTCTCTGTCTTATACCCCCTCTTTCTGGTCTTGCACCCTCTCCTCTTTCCGTGATTTGTCACTATCCCCCATGACCAGGTTAGCGTGGGGCTCACATGGTCCTCCATCAACCACCTTTTGGTGAAACTACCAAAATGCAGGATAACTACTCACCTCCACTCATTCTTTACTCTTTTTTTTTTCCCTGCCTGTGGAACCAACTTCCACATCCTCGTCAATCTCATTCTTTCCTCCAGGTCTTCAAGATAGCTGTTCACCACCATCTACGGTCATCTCCAATCCAAAACCATGATCTTTTACACCCTCGTTCACCCCATCCAAATCCTTGCTCCTGATAAATTCCCAGTTTTCCCTCCTTAAAGTTTCCTTCCACATCCATCTTGAACACCCCATGCATGCATATTTTGCATCCTGTTGTTGTTTGTTATGCGTTCAATGTACTAGCTCTTCCATGAGCCTCGACTATGTACACCAAAAAAAATTGGTTGTTCCTGATGGAGTTGCAAGGAGGGCAAGGTATTAACAAAATAATTTTTCAAGACTTTTTATATATATATATATATATATATATATATATATATATATATATATATATATATATATATATATATATATATATATATATATATATATATATATATATATATATATATAGTTACGGCTGTGGAAATTCGCAAACCACCATTCAGGTCCCGTAGGTGAGATAACTCCAAGTACATGTGTAGTTCGCCCCAAACCCGTTGTTTAGAGGGAATTTATGTGATTCATTCGGGCTGCGACGCTTTGAGTTAGCCGTTTTTCTGTTCTATCTTTATTTTGAACCAACCACGTCTCACCCGCCATAACCATCAAACCACCACCAAAAAACCCTCCACCACCCTCACCTCTCTCCTTCTACGGCCATTCCCGCACCACCTGTGAACACTGGGCGTCGGGGTGTCTTGTGCTCGTTCAGGATACGCACCGAGCCGCAAGTGCAAATAGCGGCCTTTTCGAGGGATAATTCGGATCAAGAATGCTACACGCCCACTTCTGATCCGTCCAATCAGCAAGCGCGGAGCGGCTTGGCCCTGCCTCCAGGCGCGTCCGTGTGAAATAGAAATATGCAAATTCTAGGATCAGGGGAGGTTCACGCCCACTTTTCCTCCGTCCAATGGGCGAGCGTGGCTCTGCCCCCGAGCTCATCCTGATCCGGAAATTTGCATATTGTTTCTCCTGCCGGACTATAAAACGCCGAGCGCAAGGCGAATCGTGGTAGAGAGAGAGAGTTTTGGTCAGAGAGTCATCGGGCAGAGTGTGGCAGCAGCAGAGTGTGGCAGAGAGTGGAGTTGGGTTCTGCAGTCGGCTGAGGAGAGTTGGGGGAAGAGGCCAAGGAGCTCGGCTCCGAGGCGAGAAGGACAGCGGTCGGCGACGAGGTCGCGGTGGGAGATCGCTCGTCGCAGGACCCAAGCCAGCCAGCCATTCTCCCTCCCTCAGAGCATCAACAATTCCCCCTTTCCCCCGTGCTGAGATAGTGCAACAAAGGGGACCCCGTTCCCACCCCACTCCAAACGTCGTGCCAACGAAACCCGCAAAGGAGCACGGAGTTGGGGAACAGCCACGTGGCCACGTCTGCGGCTCGTCCGCCAACGCGTCACGAGGACGCGGGTAAGACCCACCCGGTCTCGCGGACCTGGCCGCTTCTTCAGGTCCCGCGCACATATTAGCCTACAGGCCCATCTGCTCCCTTGTCTATGAGGGTGGCTTCTTTCCTTTGCTTTTGAGTAAATGTGTGTTGGCGCCGTGTCTTGTAAAGTAGAACTGTATCAGTGTTGCCGTGTGTACGCGTATTCGGTAGTAACTCTGCGTCATTGTTTCTTTTATTTTCCTGATATAGGTGCATTTTGACTATTTGGCTGTATATGTGTGCTTTCTGTGTGTCGCGTAATAAATGTGCATTGTGTGAACTGTTTTCCCATTTCGCTTCGTCTTTTCTTTATTGACCCTCCATCCTGCTTCACGTAAAAGGGTTCGTAGTGGGCTTAAAACGTCCGATAATTAATCGGAACCGTCGAGGCCGACGATAACACCGCTCGGTTATCCCGATAGCACGGAACGGACCGCTAAAGTGGTTCGTGTCCAGAGTAGGCCTGCGGCGAGGTACGATCGCCCGGTCGACCATCCGCGCAGGTACTTAGGTAGATCGAATTTGGCGAGCAACCCTATCCTGCGTGGGTGGGCAATTGGCACGGTCGTGGTGGGGTTAAACCCCCACCCGTGACTAGCTCCCGGCGTTGTTCCGAGAGGGTCACGACAGAATTGTCCGTTCCGGTGGGTGAGGCGGCCGCCATTCGAGTCGAGCGGCCGATCGCACGCTGGCGGGCGCGAATTCGCAACAATATATATTTATATATTGTTGTGGTTACCAAATTCGCAAACCACCATTCAGGTCCCTTAGGTGAGATATCTCGGTAAGTACATGTGTAGTTAGGCCCAAACCCGTTGTCTAGTGGGAATACATGTCATTCATGCGTGCTGCGACTCTTCAGGATAGCCGTTTTTCTTTTGCTATCTTTATTTTGGACCAACCGCCATGATTACCACCACAACCACAACATCAACCACCAACCACAACGCCGCTTCACCACAACCGCCACGACCTTCACGTCACACCTCGCAACCGTCGCATCGCCACCGTTCTTGCGCCGCCTGTGGGTACCGGTGTTGGACTCATGCAGGGCGCGCGCCGAACAGCGTGTACAAAATCACGGATTTTGTGCTTCAAAAACGGATCAAAAACGACACACGCCCACTTTTTGCCGTCCAATCGGTGAGCGAGGGGCGATTTGGCCCCGCCTCCAGGGCGTTGGAGGGCGATCGATATATGCAAATTTATGGATCAAAAAGCATTCACGCCCACTTTTTCTCGGGCCAATGGGGAGCGAGGTGAAAGGTCGAAGGGAGGGGGTCAAAGATGAGAGGGCGAAGCCACGGGGCTGATAAAAAGCGACCGTGTTCGTCAGTCCAGAGAGTAGTAGAAGAGTAGGAGAGTCGAGAGGGAACAGAGAGTCAAGACTTCGCGGGCGGTGGAGTTGGCAAGAAGGAGCTGGTCGTCGTGTGCGTTGGAGTCGGAACGGAGGGGACGGAGCTGTGGAGAGGCGGCGAGGGCAGACGAGGGGGTGCTCGCATCGTGCAGGGAGCTGCACCCCAGGGAGGCCGACAGCGTGACCTGGCCGAGGTAGAGACGCTCGTCGCGGGGCAATAAAAATCCTCTATACCCCGAGCATCAGCAACCCCCTCCTGTTTCCCCCCCGCGCTGAGATAGTGCGACCAAGGGGGCCCCTTTCCCACCCCCTACCAGACATTGCCCGCGAGGCCCGCGGAGTTGAGGCACCATCGCCGCTCCGCGTCTCATCACCAGACGGGTAGGCCCGACCCGGTCTCGGCCTCAGGCCCGCCTCATCCTTGAGGGTATTCTTTTCCTTGGTTTTGGGTATGTGTTGTCGGCGCCGTCTGTGAAGTAAAATTGTATAAGTGTTGCCGTGTGCTCGGTAGTCGGTATTAGCTCTGCATTGTGTCCTCGCTTTTACATTTGCTTTTTGTGTAAATTGCATTGTGTTTCTTCTCCTTTTACATGTGCTTTTGGTGTAATTGTATAAGTGTGCTTTCCGTTCATCGCGAATAAATGTGCTTTTGTGTTGAACTGTTTCCCGCTTCGCTTCGTCATTTCCTTCATTGAATCCTCATCTTGCTTCACGTAAAGGGTTGGTAGTGGGCTGAATACGCCCGATAATTAATCGAACCGTCGAGGTCGACGAATAACACCGCTCGGTTATCCCGATAGTACGGAACGGGTCGCTTAAGTGGCCCGTGTCCGAAGTCGACCAGCGGCGAGGTGCGATCGCCCGGTCTACCCTCCGCGTGGGTACTTCGGTAGGTCGAATTTGGCGAGCAACCCTATCCCACGCGGGGGCTGATTGGCTCGATCGCGGTGAGACGGAAAGGTCCACCCATGACTGGTTCCCGGCGTTAGTCCGAGAGGGTCACGACTGGATTGTCCGTCCGGTGGGCGACGTGCCGCGATTCGAGTTGCGTGGCCGTCAGCACGCCGGCGGGCGCGAATACCGCAACACTGGTGTCAGGAGTGGGATACAAATTCATCGCCCTCCTCGCGGCACTGGTATCGGAGAACAGGAAAACGGGCTCTCCTGTCTCCGGCTAAATTCACGGGAATCGGTCCAGGGGTGAGAGAAGCGACCCCCGATTCCCTCCAAATTACGAGCGAGCTAAATTAACCCTTTAAGAGAAGCAAGATGGCGTCTCAAGGTGAGCGGGAGCCGGGGGTATTAGAAATGGATGTAGAATGTGTAGAATCCATGGTCCAGGATGGAATCCCCGAGCAGGAAATGTTGATTGTGCAGGAACACGGACTCGCCCAACTGAACCCAGAGCCCGAAATGGGTGCGGCAGCGGCCGCGGTGTATGACACCTCCCCCCCCCCTCTCCACCAAAACCCTTCCCCGATCCCTGCCGAAACGGCTCACCCAAGCGCACCCGACATGGCCCAGCTATTCACCATGCTGGCAAAGATGAATGCGGAAATGATCGAAAAGATGGAAGCGAATATGAAAAACGAAATGAAAGGCATGAACAAACAAATGAACGAAAAGATGGATACAAATACAAATGAAGTGAAAACGACGATGGATGCGAATACACAGCAAATGAAAAAAGAAATGAAAGAACTAAGGGGTGAGACGCAGAACATGGGCCGATGCCTGCAGGCGGGCATGAAGGCCGTGACCAGGGAGCTGGGAATGGCGACTCCACGTGTGGGAGCAAACGAGCTGGAAGGGGGTGCAACGGCTGACAGGCCCGCGGTGGAGGCGGGTAAAAAAATAATTCGGGGGGCGTGTTGGGCGAGGGTCGTGACAGAGGAATCGACGGTGACCGAAAGGGAAAAATTAAATGGGGAGACCAAAACGTGTGAGACGAGACACGAAATGACGACAACGGAAATAATAGTTGAGACAAGAGAGGTAAAGGGTGAAGAGTTAGCAGAGACACGGGAGATAGAAAAAATAGAGGAAAGACTACACGAGGAAGACGGGGTAAGTGACGCACACACACACACAGAGGTAGTGGAGGATAATGGGGGTGAGCTGGCGGACTGGGTGGAGACCCAGTGCGAGCACCTGGATGGCCTCCTCCAGGAACGAGGGGAGGGAGTATGCCCCCTTGAGGCGAGTCACGACCAGGTGAGTTCGGTCGTGCTTTGCGAGGTTGAGGGGACGAGTGCTATGGACAGGTGCACGGAGAGCTTGGGGGGTATAGAGGCCCCGGAGACCCTTGTGGGGACACGAATCCCCAGTGTGGTTGTCCCTGTGTGTGTGGTGCAAGGGGTGAGTGCGTCCCCGTGTGTGGAAGCGACCCCGTGTGTGAGTGGTGTGGTGGCGATGGTGCCAGAGTACGTGCTTCCCAGCACGCCGTGTGTGGATGAGGCACCGTGTGTGAGTGAGGCACGGAGTATGGATGAGACACCGCGGTTGAGTGCCCCCGCGTGTGTGGATGAGGCACCGCGGTTGAGTGCCCCCGCGTGTGTGGATGAGGCACGGAGTGCGAGTGAGGCACCGCGGGTGAGTGCCCCCGCACGCGTGAGTGAACGGCCGAATGCAAGGGAGACCGTGTGTGTGAGAGAGCGGTATGTGAGGGAGATGTCGGTTGGCATGCGGGAGCACGCAGCCGCGTCTCCCGGTGTGAATGTGATGGAGTGGACTGTGTGCGTCGTAACACGCAGGTGTGCGTGGGTTGAATGGCGACGACGAAGGCGACAGAAGAAAGAAAGCCGAGTAGCGGCTGTAGCTATTTCGGGGACCGTGCCGGGTTCACCCAGCAGTGAGCACGAGGTTCGTGCTGTGCAACGCACGAGACCGCCACGTGCTCGCTTGCGAGAGTGAAGTCCCGGTCCGGAAACGCACGCGGTGGATTTGCCGATCCCGCGGACGGACAAAGTTTAGGCAGGTAAATGGATTTGGACCGGACGGGTTCTCCACGCGATCGTGTGTGTTAAGCTCCAACGGGCAAAGCACATGTGTTCGCGTGGGGAACCCCTCGAGACGTGGGGCTTGTGGTTTTTTTTTGCGCACGGTGACGTCATGGCTGCACGTGTGGTTGGAATCCGGCAGGAGGGGTATCCCGGCCGGATGGTACCGTCCAAGGAGGGACGAGGAACACGTGCAGCTGCATGACGTCACGGGCAGGTGCAAAGTGCGCGAGCTCTGAGTTGCCGCGCAGGTGCTGCGCATGAAAAAAAAAAAAAAAAAAAAAAAAACAGTAAGCCTCACTTTCGGGTGCACAGGATTCCTGGGCAAGGGGTGAAAGACCCCCTTACCTGGGCGCAGGATGGAAACTAGTTAGGGGGAAGGGTTAGCTTAGTTAGACCGACTTCATGGGGCAGGGGTAAGTCCTCATGGAGTCCGTGGAATGGATTAGTTAGAGGGATTGTAGCCAGATTTAGGTTGGGAAATAAAATGATTTTTTGAGTTAGAAGACAGTGACAGACTTGTGAGTGTGTAGTGGGGACGTAGCTTAGCTACGTAGGTTAAATGGAACGTGCTATAGTTTAAGGGACGACGTGGGAGCACGAGTTAGTTAGGGGAGGTAGTTAGAAGGATGGCAGAGTTCAGCGGTGTGTGTGTTGAAGAGTTGGTGAGTGAAGTGGAAGCATGTGCTTGGTGAGTGAGTGAGGCCAGCGGGTCTGTGTGTATGGAGTGAATGGGGAATGCATGGTGCGATGAGTGATTGGGGGGAGGAGTGACTCCCGCCCAAGGGACCCCGGGGTCAGAGTAAAGTGAGTTAGCTGGGTTAGTCAAATGAACAAAAATGGAGGTCGTTTTGCTGTTGGTGGGAATGTAGGCTCGAAACCCATTTGGAGGGGTGCAGGAGCCCTGTTGACGGGCTTGGGAGCGTGGCTGCGAAAGGTGAGTATCGCTGAGTGGGTACCCCGGGCACCAGGCTAGTCGGCCGCGGTAGGCCATGGGCCCATGGGGGGCCGGGATAGCGTAGTGGGCACGGGTGCGCCTGCTTGGTGCGGGGGCCCGGGGCGCCATTAGCCGCGTGGGCAGTGTTGTGGGCACGGGTGACCCTCGGAAAGGGGCCCGGGAAGCCAGCCTGCCACGTGTGCGTTTCAGGGGAGGTGCCATGGGGGCACTCCCGGTGTTAGGGAGCTGGTAGGCTCGGAGGCAGTGTAGTGCCCGGCGTGCCATAGCGGGAGATTCGGCAGAGGGTCGTGCCTGCCAAAGGGAGCCACGTGTCCCAGCCAGGAGACCGTGTGAGGGCACGGAGAGAAAATTGGGGGGCGAGGCCCGAAATTGTGAGGACACTAACACAGGCGACGGGAATCTGGGTTGTTAGAACCAATAGTTTAAGCGAGAGGCGCTTGTTGAAAGCCCCGGGGTAGTTTAACAGTTAAATGGTTAGGGTAGATTAGGAGATGTACCCCTCCGCACCATCCATCCCCTCGCTGTCGTTGTGGGCCGCTGGACCCACTTGGTGTTAAGATCGCCGAACTCTGGGGAGGCCATTCTGAGGCTTCGTTGGGCCTCGACACAGGACGTTAGCTCTCCCTTGTTCCCCTCCGGGAAGGGAACGTAGGGGTTGGGAGTAGGCTAGGTGACAGGATAGGTTAGCCGAACAAGGACGATAAAGGGGGTTAGGGGACGATTTATAGTGGGGAAGTAAAAATAAAAACAACAAAAAAATAAGTTGGGGCTAAATTGGGGTTTGACAAATTAAGGGAGTGGGTATGTACAGTGACAGGCAAAGGCGATAGGTTGGGAGGGAGACCGTAGGGTAGGTCCGAGCCCGCCTTCCGAGTGGCCAGCACCACCGCACTCCCTCCACCAACCTTCACTGAACGGCAAAGGCTGGCCAACTTCATCTGCCGGCTGGCTGTTTTTCTGCAAGGCCTGTGCCGGCCAGTTCATCTGCCGGCTGTGTTTGCCTGCAGCGGCCTTCTGCGGGCTGTTTGCCTGCTGCCTTTGCCATGCCATGCCCACTGCCCACGTTCACCAGCCCCGTTCAATTTTGCTTTGCCCCCCCCCCCCCTGTTCATTTCCATGTGCGCCAGGATCCGCAAGGCAACAGTTTGCAAGCTGCGAGAACTGCCCTGTTGGCAGCTACAACACGGGCCTGCAGTGGCAGCCCGTGCACCGTGTTTGTGTTCATCCATCCATTCGTTGTGCTCATTGCGTGTGCCACTTGAGCTGGCACGGAGACTGCGTTTGTGCAGCCCATGCACCGTTGTGGTTCACTGCGTTCAGTTCAAAAGGGAAGGCCTTGGACTGCGTGTGAGCAGCCAGCCACGTTCCCCGTCACCTGCATTGTTTTGAGCCAGAGACTGCATGCAAGCAGCCTGGCTCCCTGCTAACTGCTTTTCTTTTGCAGAGTTCAGTGATCCTGGGCCATGGTTTAGTGTAAAATTTGTAAGTGAAGGTTAAGATGTACTGTAAATATGAGTGCGCCCCCGGCATGTCTGTCCTAGCGCCGGCAATTTTATTTAAGTCGTCCGTGTGAGTGAGTTTGTTTAGGTAGTTACGCAGCCCTCAGGTTATTTATTTTGGGGACACGAATACCATGAATGTCGCACTCAGGGATCCGTAGGTAAAATGTACTAGGGGAAAACTACACATGATGGCACACGAAAATTTGACGACTCGGGACGAGTCTGTAAAAAGGGGAGGGGGTAGTGTTGTGGTTACCAAATTCGCAAACCACCATTCAGGTCCCTTAGGTGAGGTATCTCGGTAAGTACATGTGTAGTTAGGCCCAAACCTGTTGTCTAGTGGGAATACATGTCATTCATGCGTGCTGCGACTCTTCAGGATAGCCGTTTTTCTTTTGCTATCTTTATTTTGGACCAACCGCCATGATTACCACCACAACCACAACATCAACCACCAACCACAACGCCGCTTCACCACAACCGCCACGACCTTCACGTCACACCTCGCAACCGTCGCATCGCCACCGTTCTTGCGCCGCCTGTGGGTACCGGTGTTGGACTCGTGCAGGGCGCGCGCCGAACAGCGTGTACAAAATCACGGATTTTGTGCTTCAAAAACGGATCAAAAACGACACACGCCCACTTTTTGCCGTCCAATCGGTGAGCGAGGGGCGATTTGGCCCCGCCTCCAGGGCGTTGGAGGGCGATCGATATATGCAAATTTATGGATCAAAAAGCATTCACGCCCACTTTTTCTCGGGCCAATGGGGAGCGAGGTGAAAGGTCGAAGGGAGGGGGTGAAAGATGAGAGGGCGAAGCCACGGGGCTGATAAAAAGCGACCGTGTTCGTCAGTCCAGAGAGTAGTAGAAGAGTAGGAGAGTCGAGAGGGAACAGAGAGTCAAGACTTCGCGGGCGGTGGAGTTGGCAAGAAGGAGCTGGTCGTCGTGTGCGTTGGAGTCGGAACGGAGGGGACGGAGCTGTGGAGAGGCGGCGAGGGCAGACGAGGGGGTGCTCGCGTCGTGCAGGGAGCTGCACCCCAGGGAGGCCGACAGCGTGACCTGGCCGAGGTGGAGACGCTCGTCGCGGGGCAATAAAAATCCTCTATACCCCGAGCATCAGCAACCCCCTCCTGTTTCCCCCCGCGCTGAGATAGTGCGACCAAGGGGGCCCCTTTCCCACCCCCTACCAGACACTGTCCGCGAGGCCCGCGGAGTTGAGGCGCCATCGCCGCTCCGCGTCTCATCACCAGACGGGTAGGCGCGACCCGGTCTCGGCCTCAGGCCCGCCTCATCCTTGAGGGTATTCTTTTCCTTGGTTTTGGGTATGTGTTGTCGGCGCCGTCTGTGAAGTAAAATTGTATAAGTGTTGCCGTGTGCTCGGTAGTCGGTATTAGCTCTGCATTGTGTCCTCGCTTTTACATTTGCTTTTTGTGTAAATTGCATTGTGTTTCTTCTCCTTTTACATGTGCTTTTGGTGTAATTGTATATGTGTGCTTTCCGTTCATCGCGAATAAATGTGCTTTTGTGTTGAACTGTTTCCCGCTTCGCTTCGTCATTTCCTTCATTGAATCCTCATCTTGCTTCACGTAAAGGGTTGGTAGTGGGCTGAATACGCCCGATAATTAATCGAACCGTCGAGGTCGACGAATAACACCGCTCGGTTATCCCGATAGTACGGAACGGGTCGCTTAAGTGGCCCGTGTCCGAAGTCGACCTGCGGCGAGGTGCGATCGCCCGGTCTACCCTCCGCGTGGGTACTTAGGTAGGTCGAATTTGGCGAGCAACCCTATCCCACGCGGGGGCTGATTGGCTCGATCGCGGTGAGACCGAAAGGTCCACCCGTGACTGGTTCCCGGCGTTAGTCCGAGAGGGTCACGACTGGATTGTCCGTCCGGTGGGCGACGTGCCGCGATTCGAGTTACGTGGCCGTCAGCACGCCGGCGGGCGCGAATACCGCAACTATATATATATATATATATATATATATATATATATATATATATATATATATATATATATATATATATATATATATATATATATGTTTGTGAAGAGTTTTCAAAGGAATAAATATTTTATTCAGTGAAGCTTCCATTTGGGGATATTGTAAACTAGAATGGATATGGAATGATTGAGTAACTGTGCATGGCTGATTGAGTTCAGTTATTGTTGTTTTGGAGTGAAGAAGACTTTTTTGTTGTATTATTTTTGGTGGGGGGAGGGGCAAGGAGGGGAAAAAGATTAAGCCTTGGGTTCAGAAGTAATAATGCCTGGGAGAAAAGGAGTCAAAACGAAGGAAGTGCGGTCAAAAATAGATGCAGTGACAAGAACTCAACGAGCCCGGTTCAACTCGACAAGGACAGACTTTACTCGGGATACAAATTCAACAATTTAACACAACAAGGTACGGTTAGGCACAAAAAATGGGAGGAAAACACAACCAGTAACACGGAATGAAAATAAAACAATAAAATACAACTTATCTGGTTTGGGAATCATAGCTTTGTTGACGTGGAGGTCGGAACTCACAAACCCGCAACACACGTGGAACAACCCGGACCCGGAAAGAAAATGTGAATCTAGGAAGCTGTCATAAGCACAAGCTCGTGTCCAATAGGAGAGATGGTGAGATGCTATCAAACTTGAACGGTGTGATAACAATTCAAGCTTTACGAAGAGCGGCTCCCAAGGATTTAAAATAACACAATAACCACAAGATTACAAACAAGGAACACAATCCAAGAAATAGTGTGGAATTTCACTTCCCACCAAGCAAAACCTGATCTCAGATGTTTAAAGAAATGTTCCAGGTTTAAAACATTGTGGGGAAACAGCAGATTGGACACGTGTTCATGACCCTGACGTTATTGAGTTGCAAAACGTACTTCCACAAGTCAAAAGACCCTCAAGACCAAAAAGACCCTGAAAACCCAAAAGACCTGGAGGACCCAAAACATCCAGAAGGCCCTGAAGACCGAGAAGACCAAAAAGACCCTAAAGTCACCAAGGACCCAAAAGACGCAGACAACCCCAAGGACCAAAAAGACCCAACAGTCCCTGAGGATCCAAAAGACCCTGAAGATCCAAAAGTCAGTAAAGGCCCAAAACAACCAAAATGCCTCAAAAATCCCAAGGACCGAAAAGACCCCAATGACCCCAAAAACCCAAAAGACCAGGTCAGGTCAGGTCAGGTATGGGAGCATGCACCGGAGCAGCGCATCGCTGCATCCACTTTCCGCCTGTACTCCAAGGGCCTCCGTCTGGTCATCCCCCAGGCAGATGCCTGGCACATCCCCATCTCCTTGAGATGTTGGTCAATCTGCTGCAACCATGAGGCATGTCGTCAGCCCATTGGCCTCCTCCAATCACGAAGCTCCCTCGCTAAGAGAATCTGGTAAGCAGGGTCAGCGTCAGGAAAATGAGCCACATGTCCATACAGCCGCAGCTGAACGCTCATGGGCTATGCAGGTAACAAATCTCATTTGAGTCTCTCGCAGCAACCGCTCGTTAGACACAAAGTCCGACCAGCGATAGCCAAGGATTCTCCGAAGAGACCTGGAACCAAAGGAATTAAGTCACCATCTCAAATTCCTGGTCAGAGTCAAAGTCTCCCATCCATATAGCAAGACTGGAAGCACCAAGGATCTGAAGACTCAGACTTTCGTCCTCCCGCACAGGTACCAGCAGTGCCACACCCCATGATCCAGTGAATCCATGACTCCCCAGGCCCGACCCAGATGTCTGTTGACCTCTGGCTCACAGCCAGCAGAGACATGAATATCACTGCCAAGGTAAGTGAATCTCTCCGTGACCTCAACATCCTCGCCACAAACAGGTACAGACAGGATAGCAGCATCCAAGATGTCATTGAAAGCTTGGATCTTCGTTTGGACCCAGGAAACCCGCAATCCCAGCGGCTCAGACTCCTCAGCACCTCGAGGGCCCCCAAAAGGATATCCAGAGTCTCTGTAAAGATGACTACATCATCTGCTAAATCAAGGTCAGAGATCTTGACATTCCCAAACGATGCACTGCAACTTGATGTCTCAGACATCCTCCCCAGAATCCAGTCCAGACAAGTGCTGTAAAGTGTGGGAGCCAGTACACACCCCTGACGGACTCCAGTAACAACTGGAAATAAGTCGGAGATGGAATCACCACATCTCACAGCACTCTTCGTCCCAGAGTATCGTTCAAGCATCAGATTGATCAGTTTTGGTGGCACCCCACAATGACCAAGAATCCTCCAGAGGGCATCCCAATTCACTGAATCAAGCACCTTACAGAGATCATCATAGGCTACGAACAGCCCCTGGTGAAGCTCTCGTCTGCGTTCAGTGAGGACCCGAAGAGCAAGGATGTGGTCAATCGTTGCCCTGTTTGGTGTAAAGCCTGACTGCTCTGGACGCTGGTGCTCAAGTAGATGGTGGCGAACCCCATCAAGAATTATCCAAGCAAAGACCTTGCCTGGCATGGAGAGCAGCATCACCCCTCGGTAGTTGTTGCAGTCCTGGCGACAACAAGCCTGTGGTCAGTGTTGAGGAACTGAGCACTCAGTCTGAACTGAACTGAGACCATGCAGTTCTGGATTATCCACCAGCAACCATCAACAAGTACATGGTCAATCTCTTTTGCCACACCACCAGCATTGGAATACCAAGTCCAGTGATGAGCCTGTGGGCGCTGAAACCATGAACCAACCACCCCAAGTCCATGACTTCTTGCAAAGTCAAGGAACTTAGTGCTATTTGGGTTCACAGTGCCAGACCCATGGGGATCAATACATGTCTCATAACCATCCCTATCAGTTCCAATCGATGCAATGAAATCCCCCAAGACTAGAAGAGTATCTCGCCTGGGGCAGTGACCAACCACAGACTCAAGCGCGGCAAAGAATGCGTCCTTCACGATGAGATCACTCACCTCAGTCAGAGTATATACAGAGACCAGGGAAATGACACCCAAGGAGTGACGAATCCTTCGTCTCATAATACGCTCATTGACCAGTGTTACCTCAATTATAATTTATAATTATCATTGAAGACAGCTTATTGGACACAGCTACACCAAACTCCTTGAGCATGGTAACCATCAGAGTGACCAGACCAATAGTAAGTGTAACCACCTGCCATAATCTCGCTACAATCCAGTCTATGAAACTCAGAGAGTGCTGCAATACCGATGTCCAAACACTTGAGCTCAGATGATAAGACAGGTGATCATCCTCTCTTCGGGATAGGACATTCCAGGCACCCACCCGAAGGGACCGCCTCAGGTTAACCCAAGGAGACCGCCGTCTGGTGGATGAAACCTCAGCACAACCCCGACAAGACACTACCACAATCTGACCCTGGAAGGTTACCCCGTGGTGTTTTTCCTCTCGTTAAAGATTGGGGGTCCGGAAGGCTTTGCCCAAATCCCATCATCCGGTGAGCTACCCTGCGAAGGACAGCTGCACAGGAGGTACTCCCATGGAGTGGGTTTTCAGATTTATTTTTGGTTTTGGTATGTTTTGCGGAATGAAGTGTCTTACAGTGGCCGGAGTGCAAATTCTGCCACCAACCTCCTCATAAAAAGTCACCCAACTGCAGGAGTACGTCCTCAGACACAGTTCGGTACGAGATATGGATGGCCGTTGGCTCACAAGGAACTCCTCCACCCTTTGTCTTCCGCCCAAAGACCCAGAGGATGCAAAAGTCCCCAAGGACACAAAATACCCAGATGACTCCAAAGTCCCCGAGGACCCAAAAGACCACGAGACCCTTTAAAACTCCACTATAAATGGATGAGGTGTGTGTCTGTGTGTGTGGGGGGGGGGGGGGGCATGTTTTTGTGGCATTCTACGAGAGCACATTGATATGGAATGTGACACACCCAAATGATCATCATGACACCCTGAGTTGATTAGGCTCATTAAATACAAAAAAAAACAAAAAACATGCAAATTCCCAAGTTTTAAACACACACCATGTTAAGGTATATAAAGTAGCTCAATATGTCCTTCCACCATGGAATAGCTTCTTAATTAAAAAATAAATCACCAAAACAATGAAACCATTGTAACAAAGCATATATTAACTCAAACTAATGATGTTAACAACAATGATAAGAAGAATAGTAGTATCACGTGGCAATAATAATGAACATATAATCCCCGCTCTGGCCCAAACACATCTGGGATTGGTGAAAGGCAAGCTAGTGCTCAAGCGGTACAACAGGAGCTACGCAACAAGCCTGTGAAGACCGATGAAAATTTGGTCCAACGGATCAACGGGCCCACTGATCATTAAAAACGAGCAAGTAAAAACAGTGTGATGTGTTCTCCACGAAGCTCGGCTTACCTTCGAGCAGCTGAGCAACTTTGCTGTACTCCATGGGAGGAGAACCATGTGGTTCCTCCTTTACATGGTTATTGCTCAAAGCATCTTGGGAAGTCTGAAAATAACTTTGGAAAGTTTCCATCGTCCCCGGATGAGCTTCACCTGTAAAACATTTGACAATGTGTTGCTTACTCTGGAAAGCATTTGTGTTCTTAGAACCATCATTCGAAGATTAATATTTTTTATTATTATTATTGTTGTTGTTCTCCAAACCTTTGACAAGCGAGGAGGAATCATCAATGAACTCAGACTCCATCATTACTTTCACAATAACATCCAAAAAAAATGTCTCCCATGCTTTCTTAGACCACGCAGTATACCTGTTCATGTGCAACGATTACTCCAAATTCCCTCTCGTCAAGAGGATCAGCAGTGGTTCGAGCAGCCATGCAGCTTGCCAAGTGCTCAGGTCAATCTTCTCTGAGCACGGCATAACTGATTGTATTGTAACAGACAATGGGCCGCTACTTGCATTAAAATTTTCACTGACATCGCTGAGAAATGCCCATTTCCAATCCTCAAACGGTTTCATCAAACGTCAGGTGCAGACAGTGAAGAACATTCTCGTCAAAGCCAAACATGCCGGTGTGGACCCATTCATTGCTCGACTGATACTGTGCTCCACACCGCTGAACCACTCCCTTTCGTCACCTTCTGAACTATTAAACCAACGCATTTTCAAGACAAACATTCCAATACACGTCCCTAACAGTGCTGCAGGGAAGGACAACATCATGCTTCGACTTCAACAATGCCAATATCAGCAAAAGACGCATTTTGACCACCATGACGTACTGAAAATATGCAACCTCCAGGCTGGTCAGCCAGTCCATATCCAGGACAGCAACACTGGGCAATGGTTCCCAGCAACTGTGATGGGTTTATGCCCAAAACAGTGCTCGTAGAATATACCTACTGAGTCGGGAACCACGTTACACTGAAACCGCTGTCACTTGACGACAAGCATAGAGGAGAAGAAAACAACACTTCCACCAGCGTCACCTAAACGTGTACAATTCATCGCTCCGAATATGTCACCCAGCCACAACTGGACATCATGGCTGAATGTCCAAACAAGAACATTCCCACTGGTCAGCACTCACATTCTGGCCCTTTGGTCAAGCCACCTCCCCACTATGACGTAAAGCATGTAAAGATGGGGTGCTGGCAGATCGCTGTCGTTTTCTTGTCATGATGATCATGCTTCTTTTTAGAAGGGTGATGTCAACCACTGACTTATTAATGGACCTTTGATATCACCAATAATTCTGTACAATAACTCATGTGTGATTAACTCATGTAATTTGGTGAAACAGTTGGGTCTATTGTACTCGATGCTTCATGTACCTCCTCTTCTGGTGTACTGTTCAATATACCTCCTTTGGCAACCAACTGTGTCGACTCATGGTCGCGTGTGTGCGTGTGCGTGTGCGTGTGCGTGTGCGTGTGCGTGTGCGTGTGCGTGTGCGTGCGTGCTCTTTTCCGTGGTTATTATGCCACTTTACTCGGTCCCGATCTATCACATACCGCTGATTGCAATAGAAAGATTTGACGTCTTCACACATATCGAAGCCAAATCTCAAAGGAAGTGTGGCATATGGCAATCTATGTGAAGAAAGCAATGCGAGGGAAGAGGGGGATATGATCAAACCTCTGATACTCCGTCATCTACCCTCTATCGATACGAAACCGGAAGCTTTCATGTCCTTTATTTTCCTCTCAAGTCACCCAGCCATTCGACCCACAATTTAACTTTTGATTGTTGCTCTTCATTCGTTAATATATTTGTCACTTAATTAATGCCAGGCTTGTATTGTCCTGTCAATGCAAACAAAGATCCTATTTGACACGTTTCCTAGTGACCTCTTTGCATTGCGGCTGTTGCTTGACGCTGTTAAACGTTTGTCTGTACGAAGAATTCGGCATTGCAGGAACTGTTATATGCTCACCTGAAATGAAAGACTGCCAGACGAGTTGAGAGGTATCTGAAACTTTTCAGCAAACCCAGATACACTTAAAGAACATGAATGTAATAATCTCCTATATATTCTCAAGATAGTAATATGCAGTCATTGTTCACACAGAACGGGTTTATTAAATGATGACCAGTTGACCACCGCTCTTGGAGAAACGAGAGGATGAAGCTGGAAGTGGACAGTGTGAAAGCAGACCTCCAGATCTGCATTAAATTTTCAGAAGAATGCAATGACATGTACATTTACTTCCTGAGGAACAAAAAAAAACAACTTCTGAATGATTCCAGGAAAGGACAGAAATATAAACACGAGCCGATCCTTGAATTGTGATCAGAGGCGGCGTTCGGGCCGTGCAACCCGTGCGATTGCACGGGGGCCCCGAGGCAACAATGGCCCCCACGTGACCGAATGTGGTGCACAATCATTCGAGATGGCCCCCACCCCCCCCCCACCGAGGGTGGTGGTGGTAATTGGGGGGGGAGAGGAAGGGGTCTCACTTTGCTGACAAAACACATCAATTTGTGAGTGGTGTTAAACCCAGTGCAAAAGGAACACTTCAACTCCAGGAAAAGAAGAAAGAGCAATCAGAGATTGCAGACCCTCACCAGGACTTGTTTTGGGTGGTGTATTTTGTGCAGCAAATAAATGTAAGGATGTACTAAATGTAAGGTTGTTGATTGCAAACGAAATGTCGAAATGGTCTAGTTGTAAATGTGTAAAGGTCAAAGGTCTACAAGGTTGTAAAGATCAAATGGTCTGAAGGTCTAAAGGTTGAAAAGTCTTAGTGGGTCTGAAGGATCAAAATGGTCGAAAAGTCTGAAAAGGTTTAAAGGGTCGAAATGGTCCAAAGGGTTTTTCAAAGGTCGAAGGGGCTTTAAGAGTACAATTTAAGGTCTAAAGGGTTGGAATTGTCTGAAGGGGTCGAAAGGGTCTTCAAATGCCTAAAAATGGTCTCAAGGTCAAAGGTGTTTTCAGGGTATTAAAAGGTGTGAAGGTGTAAAGGGGAGAAAGGAGTCAGGGTCTTCAGAGTTCTAATGGGTCTAAGAGGATCTAAAGGGTGTAACAGGGACTTTAGGGTCTTCAGGGTATAAAAAGCTGTGGGTCTTTTGGGTTCTCGGGGTCTTTGTAGTATTAAAGAGTCTAAAGAGTTTTGTAAAGTCTTGGGGTTGTAAAGGGTCTAAAGGGTTTTCGGGGTCTTGGGTTTCTTAAGGGTCCAAACTCGAATATAATTCATACACACACTCACGTTCTGTGCAGACAAACAAACAAACGGACTCAAAAGAAACACCCTCTTCTCTGGTGAGGGTAAAAATGACACGTGATGAATCGGGGGTGGGGGGTAAGTTTCCCTTTGTTGTTTAACGTGACAAGACCATTACAAAATTAGGCCAAATTAAAAAACAAGCTCAAATGAGCTAAGATCCTCGTCCTCTTCATGATGACGTCATAAAAACGAATATGACGTCATTGTGATACATCAGGTTTGCGATAAATTATCTGTGCTAATGCCCGGCTTGATTCCAGCAAACAAAATTCAAACAGCTTGCCGAGTTTCAGAGATAATGGTATAGGCGATTTCCATTAGCGGCGATATTATGACGTCAACTTTTTTCTAGGAAGAATTTCCAAAATCGGAGATGGTTACTGCCTGCGCGTGGGCTTTCTGCAGATACATGGCAAGTTTCACGAAGATCCGATGAAAACTCTGGGTCGTGAAACAAAAAATGTCAAAAAAATAGGAATGACGGCATAAAAAAAAAATCGATATGACATAAATAGTGATTTATCATATGTGCAGTAATTCATCTCTGCTAATGCCCTGTTCGATTCCTGAAAAACAGAATTCAAAAAGCTTGCCTAGTTTCAGAGATTTTTTTAGGCGATTTCCATTAGCGGAGATATTTTGACGTCATAACTTTTTTTCTCGGAGGAATTTTCAAAATCGGAGATAGTTACTGTCTGTGCAGGGTATTTTTACATATATATGCCAAGTTTCAGGAAGTTTTGATGAAAACTGTAGGCTGTGAAACAAAAAAGTCCACAAGAAGAAGATGAAGAACAACAACGTGAGTAAGACTTAAGAGATCCTCCACGAGGATCTAAAAAAATACCAGTTGATCATTCCCACCCGTTTCCTTTTTTTAAGCCGCCTCCTTTTTTTTTGTCAAACATCACAAGGAAAAAAAAACAAATATCGCACCCATGTACGAAGGAAGCTGTGCAGCAGTGTCTGCACCGCATAAAAAAATAGCCCCATGGGGGATGACAGTTACTTCCTCAACAGGCGGGGTAACCTTACTGTCCTGAGGCAAACTAAACATTAACACAAAAAAACACTAAACAACAACACAAGAAAAACTAAACAACAACAAACTATTAACGAATGTACGGTGGGTCAGAAAGGTTCTTGTCCTTCATTTTTTAATGGGCGGATGGAAGGAAGGACATACAGTATATTGAAGCGGTTTGCATCACTTCAAAATCCATATGTTCGTGTACGACTCTTACACCAATCCTTGAATCGATCATTTTCTGAATGTCGGTGCCGAGTTTTTATAGCTTATACCGAGCAGCAGCGCCAAGAGTTGTACTGCCGCCGTCCGTTCACCGCCGCTTTCCGTTTCCGTGCGCGATATGTGAGAAATTCTGATCTGTGTACAGGTCTGCGTACGTACGTTCCATCGCAGCCGCTGCAGTAAAATTCAGTCCACGGGTCGGATTAAAATGATGCAAAATATGACTGGTTATAAAACTAGCAAATTGCGCGACGAATGTAGAATGTAGACTAATTGTGCAAACGCGATGAATCACATTCATGATTGAAGCTTCATTTTTGAAGATGGTTTTAACACGTTTGCTAATTCGAATGGCAACTAACTCTGTGTGTAAGTATCACAGCAGTTGTTACTTCAATGCAAGCGATAATGTGGAATGCATGTGAAAATTCCGTGCGGGCACGCACCACTTCCGGATAGTGATGACTTACTGTATTCTAATAATTTCTCGATTTCTAATGCGCATTTTAGATAAACACAATGCCCCAATCCAGTCGTCGTTTACGAGAGCGAAGGAACGGCCTGTGTTGTATGAAAGTTTTTATTTTTAGTTTTGCACGTACGGCCAAGCACATATGGCCATGAACGTACGGGCACGCACGTATGGCCACGCACGTACGGGCATGCAAGAGCGAAGGAACGGCCTGTGTGTTTGTTTCTGGCACGCGGTTTGAAAGTTTTTTTTTTGCACGTACGGGCACGCACTAGTATTTAATAATCTCATTACCCACAAAAACTGTCTCCCATACCTCATGTCTACCAATTTCTATTTCAGCACCAACAACACTGCCTTCACCCAGTGCACCTCCGCCACTGCCCGCACCTGCTGCACCTCCGCTGTCTCCACTCACTGCACCTCCACCACATTTGTATGTTTACTGTTTCCAAATGCAACAAGAATGACAATTAAGGGTGTAAATTAAGGCCTAATGTCAATATCAATCGATGTTGAACCAATCCACACGACGATTCATTGTCCGATCAACAAAACAAGCAGTCATGAATGAATGGAGGAACCCACGTGCGTCACCGCGGGACGTTGTCGTGTTTTCTTCATCACATGTGGTGGAGCAGCTAAAGATCCTTATTCATTCATATGGAACACAAGGATGCGGGGTAGCATCATTGGCTCAGGGCACGGCTGTGTCGCCGATTCAATGCTCTCCGCTGGTTGGGGAGGAACTTGTAATTTGTTCAGGATGCCGGCGATAGCTTGCTTCAGCTTGGTGAAGGACACCGTGGGATCTTTAACGTCCACCACTGACTGCTGGTAGACAGGACGTCCATTTAAACATCCACTTGAGGGACACACACACACACACACACATATACACATATACATACATATGGTTGTAGTTCATGAACTGGTCATCATTTGCGTTACAGGGTCAAAATATTCAATTTTTCAGTTTTCTCTGTGTTGATAGACATCACCAAGCTACATGCACTTGTGTGAAAAAAATTAGCAAAAACCACTAATTAACGGCGAATATGGTATTTTTAATTATGAATTTTAATGCATAATGCATGACAAGTAAAACACATTTTCGCGTTTATCTCAAATTCACCATTTCTGAGTAAATTGGATGTGGATCAGTTATCCTTTGGCCGTTTTGGACAATTCAAGTGCCAAATTAATCCTGAGAATCTGCTAGATACATAACTATGTAAAGATATTTACGAGATCTCTTTTAGGAGTTTGTACATATTGGTCAGGGTTTGCTGAATAATGAGTTGAATAATCAATTTTGCATCATGCAACAACAAGTCCCAAGTGTTACCTAAAAAATAACAAAACAGATTAGATTAAAGCTTATTGATTGAAATACATTCAGTTTATTCCAAATTTGACTCACCACATCCGCCGCCTCCGCCACATCCGCTGCCTCCACCTGTTTACTCCACCCCTGACTTGTATCACTTATTTGCCTGTTACACAAAAACTATTGCATATTTTTTATTTCTGTTTTTTCCACATTAAACTAGACAAATTACCTTTCTTCTCATACCAAGATATCTAGATATCTGTGGTTTTTCTGGTCTGTAGTCAAAGTGGAAAGTAGATGTTTTGAAAAACATGTAGCAACTCCGCCTTTTTAGGGTGACCAGTTGATGAACTACGACGATATACACACACATACATACACAGGGTTCTCACTCAATCTCAAAAATGAAATTCCCTGACATTCCCTGACTGTGTTGGTAAAGATTCCCTGACCTTTTCAAACGTAAAAATTTATAAAGTTCTTTTAGTCGGCTCCTCCTCCCCTCCACCGACTCCTTTCCATCACCATTTTGAATTATACATGGTGTACATGCAATCATTTTCAATTCTTTTCTTCTTTTTAAAAGCAAAAAATTGTGTCCGCTTCAAAATTTATTTGAATCTTAAAATATGTAGGCGTGCTTTAGGCAACTTCTGAATACTTTTTTTGGGGGGAAATTAAACTGATTCTTCATTTGGGTGTTAACTTCGGTCTTTTTGAAAATGGTCCAGAAAGTACACTTTCCCAGCTAGTACTGGCATTTTAATTTTTTTTATTAATATAAAACACAAATCATACTAATGTCAAACGTGCCAGGTACCATGACTAGATCAGAATGATATCAGAAAAAAAATTAGCAACATTTAGAACATCTAAATGTTGCAAAATAACAACGAAACATTGATATTGTTAATGTGACATTGCAGACAAGCTAGAACACCCGATGATATTGCAGAAATGACTAACAGACTACTATATTGTACATTTTTCTACAAGCATCTGGTCCTAGAAAAAGGACCGTTTGTTGAATTTCTACGGTTAAGTGGGTACTCCTGTACCATTCCCTGCGGATGCAGGTACGTTCACCGCCGCAGAAGTGAAATTACTCAAATGTTACATGGGAAGTTGCAGTAACAGTCGAGATGTTATATACTAGAATTGCGAAAATGTCAATAACATCAAGCAGCGTGTGCAGCTTAGAATTATATGGTCGGCAAAAACTAGCAATTAAGGAAACAAATGTGAATTGTTTGAGTAACGTTATTACAATAGTTAACATGTACAGTATGGACAGTTGCTTACATTAAGTGAAATGTCAGTTTGTTACTTCTTTAGTTTCTGTAGTTCTGCTATTTCCATATCAACCTTCTGAGATTCAGTTGCTGCTTCTTCCAAAAATTTTGCCTTTTTAGTCTGAAGCACTTTTATCTGCTCACATGCTTTCTTTTTAGCTGCAGTCTTTTGATCGAGCTCACTTCTGGCTTTACGTTTACGTTCCAGTGCTGCTTGATACCTGGAATGAGAACCCCTGACATACATCAATAGTGGCTTATCAATGTTCACAGAGGTGACTCCACCTTCTGCCTGCACAGCATCATGAAAAGCATCTGCCTGCACAGCATCTGCACAGCAAACAATTCATGAAAAGAGCAATAAAGAAAACTTTTATAATCATGAACAAAATCATTGACTGGGTGTAAAGGGTACTAATTAAGATCATTCGGCACTAATCACACATTTCCCTGACCAACAAAAAAAAATCCCTGAATTTCCAGGTCAGTGGGAACCCTGACACACACACACACACACACACACACACACACACACACACACACACACACACACACACACACACACACACACACACACACACACACACACACACACACACACACACACACACAGTGAAACACCGCCATGACGGTTTATAGCTGGGTCGGGATTCGAACCCAGGCTAAACAGCTTCAAGGTGAGTGTGTGTTACCTGTGGACCATCGTGTCCGCCGCAACTGAAGATGAATGGAAATTACTCCCCAAACGGCACAGAGAAGAGAACGAGATCAACAGGAGGAGGAGATGGTTGAAAACAAGAAAAAATCATCAACAATTAACTTCGTTTTTGTTACACAGAGAACTTGGGTCATCGGACCAAGTACGGACCCCGCACGGGACGATGTGTAGAGAACAGCACGTACCGTGTCCCGACTCGTGACCCTCGGGTGGAGCGATCCTGGACCCGCAGTCCGTGTGAGAACCTTCCGGACCGAGCACGTTCCTTCCATCCGAGATACTCGTGGATCCCGGAGGGTTCTCTCTGTTCTCCTCACACGAGAAATCTCGATTCATGACGCACAGTACAGTGCAGTACAGTCCAACAACAACGTGTGAGTGAAGACAGTGCACTGACTGAAGTGATCCCTGAAAGGAGTTCATTCAGCAATTCCAATCGGCAGATTCGCCACAGATCGAGGACGTCGTTAAACACATTCGGGTTTTGTTTTAATATGGAATAGGCAAAGCCGAGAAGCGAACGTAGAATTCTTACATTCGCTTCTGACTTTACCTATTACGTCAATATTACCTCCACAACAACAACTACACCGCCTGGAACAGGATCTCATCTAAAAAAAAAATTAATATTACCTCAACATTACCTTCACAACAACGACAACTACACCGCCTAGAACAGGATCTCATCTGGAAAAAAAAAATTCCTCAACATTACCTTCACAACGACAACTACACCGCCTAGAAAAGGATCTCATCTGAAAAAATAATATTACCTCATCATTACCTTCACAACAACAACTACACCAACTAGAACAGGATCTGATCTAAAAAAATTATATTACAACATTACCTTCACAACAATAACTACACCGCCTAGAAAAGGATCTCATCTAAAAAAATAAATACGAGAAGCGAACGGAGTATTCTTCTTACATTTGCTTCTGACTTTACCTATTACGTCAACATTACCTCCACAACAACAACTACACCGCCTAGAACAGGATCTCATCTGAAAAAATAAATATTACCTCAACATTACCTTAACAACAACAACGACACCGCCTGGAACAGGATCTCATCTGAAAAAATAAATATTACCTCAACATTACCTTAACAACAACTACACCGCCTAGAAGAGGATCTCATCTAAAAAAATTATATTACCTCAACATTACCTTCACAACAACAACTACACCATCTAGAACAGGATCTCATCTAAAAAAATTATATTACCTCAACATTACCTTCACAACAACAACTACACCGCCTAGAAAAGGATCTCATCTAAAAAAATAAATACGAGAAGCGAACGGAGTATTCTTCTTACATTCGCTTCTGACTTTACCTATAACTTGTTCACAACTGTATACGCAATTTCCGGTTACTTTGGCCTGGATTCGGGATCAGCAATCAAATAATGTAAATCACGATGAAAAATTATTTTTTGATGATGCGGGAGATATCTTTATTAATATCAGTGGAGGAAATATACACCATGTCTGATATTATTTGGGTCTTTCATGTCTCCGACGATGCCTTTATCTCCCGGCATGCATCATTCCCCATGACAAAAACCGGAAGCAAAAAAAAAAAAAGAAGCAAAAGGGTCATAGCCAACAACACGGATTCCAAATTGCCAGGGGTATTGTGTTGTTGTTGTTGTTGTTTCGTATTCTCTCATGTGCACGGGTTAGGTATGAAGCTCACTACGTTCGCTATTATGTACGAGCAGGGGTACCCGATGTTGCACGGTCAATAGTTTGTGGGGCCCAAAACACTTCCCAACATGGCTACACCCATTAAGCAATGGTGTCGGGGCTCATTTCATATTCCATTTCACATACCCACAGAGACTTTTTAAAACTCTCTTTTCAAGGTACTTTGGAGTGATTTTCCGAATTTTTTTTTCTCCAAAACACTCGCTGGCAGTTGCGAGACACTCCTGAGGAGGGAGTGAGGAAGAGGTAAGAGGGAGGAGGGTAGGAGAAGGAAAGGAAACATGAGGGGAAGGGAAAGGAAGGCAGCGAGAGGGGTGGGGAAGGGAAGGCAGCATGAGGGGAGGGGAAGGGAAGGCAGCATGAGGGGAGGGGAAGAGAAGGCAGCATGAGGGGAGGGGAAGGGAAGGCAGCATGAGGGGAAGGGAAGGGAAGGCAACGAGAGGGGAGGGGAAGGGAAGGCAGCATGAAGGGAAGGCAGAATGAGGGGAAGGGAAGGGAAGGCAGAGTGAGGGGAAGGGAAGGCAGAGTGAGGGTAGGGGAAGGGAAGGCAGCATGAGGGGAGGGGAAGGCAGAGTGAGGGGAGGGGAATGGAAAGACAGCATGAGGTGAGGGGAATGGAAGGCAGCATGAGGGGAAGGGAAGGGAAGGCAGAGTGAGGACAGGGGAAGGGAAGGCAGCATGAGGGGAGGGGAAGGCAGAGTGAGGGGAGGGGAATGGAAAGACAGCATGAGGGGAGGGGAATGGAAGGCAGCATGAGGGGAAAGGAAGGCAGAGTGAGGGGAGGGGAATGGAAAGACAGGATAAGGGGAGGGAAATGGAAGGCAGCATGAGGGGAAGTAAATGGAAGGCAGCATGAGGGGAAGGGAAGGCAGTATGAGGTGAAGGGAAGGCAGCGAGAGGGGAGGGGAAGGGAAGGCAGCATGAGGGGAGGGAAGGGAAGGCAGCGAGAGGGGGAGGGAAGGCAGCATGAGGGGAGGGGAAGGGAAGGCAGATTGAGGAGAGGGGAACAGAAGGCAGCATGAGGGGAGGGGAAAGGAAGGCAGCATGAGGGGAGGGGAATGGAAAGTAGCATGAGGGGATGGGAAGGGAAGGCAGCATGAGGGGAAGGGAAGGGAAGGCAGAGTGAGGGGAGGGGAAGGGAAGGCAGCATGAGGGGAAGGGAAGGCAGAGTGAGGGGAGGGGAATGGAAAGACAGCATGAGGGGAGGGGAATGGAAAGCAGCATGAGGGGAAGGGAAAGCGGAGTGAGGGGGGAATGGAAAGACAGCATGAGGGGAGTGGAATGGAAGGCAGCATGAGGGGAAGGGAAGGCAGAGAGAGGAGGGGAAGGGAAGGCAGCATGAAGGGGAAGAGAAGGCAGAGTGAGGGGAGGGGAATGGAAAGACAGCATGAGGGGAGGGGAATGGAAGGCAGCATGAGGGAAGGGAAGGGAAGGCAGAGTAAGAGGAGGGGAAGGGAAGGCAGCATGAGAGGAAGGGAAGGGAAGGCAGAGTGAGGGGAGGGGAAGGGAAGGCAGCATGAGGGGAAGGGAAGGGAAGGGAAGGCAGAGTGAGGACAGGGGAAGGGAAGGCAGCATGAGGGGAGGGGAAGGCAGAGTGAGGGGAGGGGAATGGAAAGACAGCATGAGGGGAGGGGAATGGAAGGCAGCATGAGGGGAAGGGAAGGCAGAGTGAGGGGAGGGGAAGGGAAGGCAGCATCAGGGGAGGGGAAGAGAAAGACAGCATGAGGGGAGGGGAAGGGAAGGCAGCATGAGGGGAGGGGAATGGAAAGACAGCATGAGGGGAAGGGAAGGGAAGGCAGAGTGAGGGGAGCAGAAGGGAAAGCAGCATGAGGGGAGGGGAAGGGTAAGACAGCATGAGGGGAGGGGAAGGATAGGCAGCATGAGGGGAGGGGAAGGGAAGGCAGAGTGAGGGGAGGGGAATCAAAGGCAGCGTGAGGGGAGGGGAAGGGAAGCCAGCATGAGGGGAGGAGAAGGGAAGGCAGAGTGAGGGGAGGGGAATCAAAGGCAGCGTGAGGGGAAGGAAAGGCAGCATACCGGGGTGAAAGTGCTTTCAATCGTCGATTGCGAAAGCGAACTTGTTGCTGTTGTAGACTTTGGTTTCTTCGAATCCACATTCTCAACCGTCACTTCTCCCTCTCCCCTCCCATTAATACTGCCTTCCTCCTCTCTCCCCTCCGTCTCTCTGGTGTTTGGTTTTCAAATGTTTTAGCATATTGGATATATTATAGTAATGAGTAATAACAATTGAACAAAGTGAGCATGCAAATTTCAGACTGTCTTATTTTAACATTCCCGAAATAGGTACAAACTTCACTTCTGTACCTTTTGAACGACATGTTTTCAAAACATTATCAGTCGATGTATTGCCTTCCCGTCCATCAGCAAAGCAATCGGCACGCTTTACCGGCCAACTCCAAATGCCTTGCTATTCATTTAAAAGGAACACGCTCTCGGGGCGTTCAGTTTGCAAGTGACATGCTCTTGATGCTATATTGCACACCGTATGCCCCATGGGCACGTTCCTTTTCAACTAATACATTTACCAGGCCAAATACATAATACATTAACAATACTTCTTTCTCAGAAGTAGGAATTACTCGGAATTGATGTCGATTTAGGTTTACTCCTCAATTCCTTTTAATTCCATGCTTGGAATCGAGTACTTTGGAATCGATCCACCCACCACGATTAAGCACTCGAGCAAGCACACCAACAAAACAGTTGACAAGGAATGGCTGGCTTGGCAGGTGATTAGCGATCGGTTCTAACAAACACCACCTGGAGAGACCCAGAATGTTTTTTTTTTTTAATCCAGCTTAGATTTGGAGATTCTAGAGGTTATCACATGTGCGGAAATGAAATAATAAAGGAACGAACAATGGTGTTTTCAGGCGTTTATCGGCCAAGGAGTAGGCTAGTAGGCCCTATAGTAAAATGAATAAAATAAAATAAGGTAACGAAAAATATAACAGTACATTTTTAAATGCCCGTTTCCCACCATCTATCTATCTATCTGTAGATTATATACATTACGTGTTGTATTTAGTGGACTTCATTGTTATATTACGTGTGTTTTTGTGTTCTTATTTTGTGATATTGGTATCTCTTATACTAGACATGAATTCATTCATTATTACTTTATGCTTACAAATTATTCTTGGAATCTCGGGGATTCTCATGAGATAGATTAATTATGTCGTCCCAGAAGAAATATATGAGTGGCTCACAAAAGAGAAAGTTAAAAGAAACCAAAGCTGCACAACTCCAATCACTTCCAAAGCTGACAACCTTTTTAAAACCAAAACCAAAAGAAGATTCAGAGCCTAGTACCGGTGACGGTAAACTCCCAGGCGATGACCACGACGAAGCAAGGTCAACTGAGTCACAGTCACAGATATCGAGTGAATCAGCAATGGAAGTAGAAGTACCACCTGTGATAGAAGCTTCATCCGATTCATCTCAGTTGACCGATAAGAAACATTCTGTGGAACAAGATGTTAGTGCTGATTTGTGTGTATCGAATGATCCAGCTGACTGGCAGATAATTAATTGATGGAATATTTAGTAAATCATCCTCTTGATCAAAACTGTGAACAAGGTGACTTCTCAAAATCCGCAAGAAGTTTGGGTGAGGGTGAAAAGGAAAGAGTTTGATATGTTCCCATATCCATGTTTACACATAAAATGGCAAATGATGAAAAAGTTAATAAAAGGGAATGGCTTGTGTATTCTCCAAAAACTGGCGATGTATTTTGTGTTCCATGCAAGCCGTTCGGCAAGCAAGTCTCATTGTTTACAAGTGGGTTTAGTGACTGGAAAAACTGCCGGCGTCGAGTTGCTGAACATGAAAGTAGTAAAGAGCATAAAAAGTCAGTTACTGCTTGGGGTGTAAGGGCAGTTGCAGCAAGTCGAATTGATTCCACTTTGGCTTTGCAAGTCAAAGTAGAGAGAAAATATTGGAGAGAAGTTCTGTTGCACATAGTTGAAACACTAAAATTTTTGACATCAAGAGGTCTTCCTCTCAGAGGTAGTGATGAAAGAATTGGCTCTAGCAACAATGGTAATTACCTTGGAGTACTAGAACTCTTAGCAAAATTTGACCCTCTTCTTGCACAGCATCTGGGTAAGTGCGGTGCTGTAGGTAGTGGAAACACTTCATATCTCTCAAAAACGATTTCTGATGACATGATCAATCTGATGGCTGAAGAAATTCACTCAGTTATCATAAGTGAAGTGAAACAAGCCAAATATTATTCAGTTAGTGTTGATTCCACACCGGATGTTAGTCATACTGACAAACTTACATTCATAGTTCGTTATGTAAAACCTGACGGTAAACCTGTTGAGCGATTTCTGAAGTTCATAGACATACATGACCATGGTGCAGAGAGCATACATAGCCTCAACTGTTGTACAATTAATCGAAGATGTTGGTCTTGATTTGCGTGACACGAGAAGCCAGAGTTAGGACAATGCTGCCAATATGTCTGGCATTTACACTGGTCTCCAAGCCAGAATAAAGGCTATGAATCCCCTGGCATATTATGTCCCTTGTGCAGGTCACTCCTTGAACCTTGTAGGAACAGCAGCTGCCGGCAGTTGCCTTGCGTCTGTTTCATATTTCAGTTTTTTTTACAAGCCTTGTATAACTTCTTCTCAGCCTCCACATACTGTATAGATGGGATCACTTGAAAGCCGCACTACCAGCTGCAGGGATTGTACTGAAATCCTGCAGAAGCTGTTTAGCTTTTTAACAGAGTATGACAGTATGAACTATGATGACCTCAAAGCTCAACTGGAACTCCTTGTCAGTACCTATTCCAGTGACCTGGAAACATCTGTTTTAGATGAATTTTTGCAGTTGAAAGACATTTTGTCTTCTGAATCTGACAGGTCAGTGACAAACATTTCCACTTTGTGTTGAGGTCTAAAGATGGTACTTTGACAACTGCCTTTCCAAACATTAGTATCTTGGTAAGAATGTTCCTTTCCATCCCCATTACAAACTGTCAAGGAGAGAGGTCTTTCTCTATTCTATCTAGGGTGAAGAATCACCTGAGATCAACTTTGGGACAAACCAGATTAAAACTCACTTTCATTACTATGCATTGAATCTGACCTCCTACAATCCCTGACACAAACGGTATCATTGACAAATTTTCCATAGAAAAAAGCAGGAAAATGTCATTTTGAACTTCGCATAGTTGTGCTTGCAAAATTTATCATGCTTCAGTTTCATTGTATTTTTCCATTATTCATATGTGTAAGATTTACATGATATGGAACTTGATTTACTTTGATGTATTTTGATGTACTTGATATGGAACTAATTTTATTAAAAATTATTGATGTGTTACATTATGTTGTAATTCTTTTTTTTTAATTACAATATTACGATATATATAAAAAAAATTGGGGGGGGGGGGGCACTGATAAGGTTTGGCCGAGGGCCCACAAGCAAGTAAATCCGGCCCTGGGGGAGGGGGGGGCACGGTTACTCACCGAAGCAAGTGCACAATATCGATGAAACTGGATTATTTTGGAAAATAATGACTGTCCCGTACATACTGGTACATCATACAAAAATAGAAGACTGCTCCAGGATTTCAAGCAGAAAAGGACAGGCTTACCTTGTTACTCGATGGAACTGCAGAAGGGGATCTACAACTCAAGAAGGATCTTCCCTCCAGGTCTTCAAAACAGCTGTTCACCACGATCTCTTATCTTCCCCCATCCAATCAAGCTACAGCTTTCTGTGATCTGGTGGACGAATGCAAAGGCTGTTGACCCAGGAATATGTGATCAATTACTTCTCCAACTACGTTGAGAAGTACTCCATGGAGAACAACCTCGACAAGAAATCTTTGCTGCTTGTAGACAATGCCCCTGTGCATCATCAGCAAATGGAAAACTGGGATGAAACTGTGCAGGTAGTATTTTTGCTACCCAATACTACCTCACTTTTACAGCCTGTGAATCAGGGACTTGTTGCTGCTTTTAAAGTCATACCACTGATGAGCCAAAACATTATGACCACTGACAGGTGAAGTAAATAACATTGATTATCTTGTTACAATGGCACCTGTCAAGGGGTGGGATATATTAGGCAGCAAGTGAACAGTCAGTTCCTGAAGTTGATGTGTTGGATGCAGGAGAAATGGGCAGGAGTAAAGACCTGAGCGACTTTGACAAGGGCCAAATTGTTATGGCCAGATGACTGGGTCAGAGCATCTCTGAAATGGCAAGGCTTGTGGAGTGCTCCCGGTCAGCAGTGGTGAGTACCTACCGACAGTGATCCAAGGAGGGACAAACCACAAACCGGCGACAGCGTGTTGGGAACCCAAGGCTCATCGATGTGCGAGGGCAAAGAAGGCTATCCCGTCTGGTCCGAACCGACAGAAGGTCTACTGTGGCACAAGTCACAGAAAATTTTAATGGTAGTCACAGGAGAAATGTGTCACAATCCACAGTGCATCGCACCCTGCTGCATATGGGGCTGCGTAGACGCAGACCGGTCAGAGTGCACAGTGATGACCCCTGTCCACCGTTGAAAGCGCCTACAATGGGCACACGAGCGTCGGAACTGGACCTTGGACCAATGGAAGAAGGTCGCCTGGTCCGATGAGTCCCGTTTTCTTTTAGATCACATGGATTGTCGTGTACGTGTGAGCCGTTTACATGGGGAAGTGATGGCACCAGGATGCACTGTGGGAAGATGACAAGCTGGTGGAGGGAGTGTGATGCTCTGAGCAATGTTCTGCTGGGAAACCCTGGGTCCGGCCATTCATATGGACGTCAATTTGACACGTGTCACCTACCTAAATATTGTTGCAGACCAGGTACACCCTTGCATGGCAATGGTATTCCCTGATGGCAGTGAGTGGCCTCTTTCAGCAGGATAATGCGCCCTGCTACACTGCGCACATTATTCGGGAATGGTTTGAGGAACATGATGAAGTGGTCATGGTGTTGCCCTGGCCTCCAAATTCTCCAGATCTCAATCTGATTGAGCATCTGTGGGATGCACTGGACCGACAAGTCCAATCCACGGCGGCTCCACCTCGCAACTTACAGGACTTGAAGGATCTGCTGCTAATGTTTTGGTGCCAGATACCACAGGACACCTTCAGAGGTCTTGTAGAGTCCATGCCTCGGCGGGTCGGCGCTGTTTTGGCGGCACACGGAGGACCAACAGCATATTAGGCAGGTGGTCATCATGTTTTGGCTCATCAGTGTATATGTTAAGTGTACCATGCAGCGGTTCATCCAGGAAAATGTTGGTAGGGACAAGCTATGAATGAAGGAGTTTTGGCAAGCATCTATAATATTATTTTTAATATATATATACGAAAAGCACGGTGAGTCAGTGAAGCCGTCCATCATTCCGTGAAGTCAATATGACACAAAATACCACAAAGACCCAAAAGCCACCGAGGACCCAAAATACCCAAAAGTCCCTGAAGACCCAAAAGACCCTGATAACCCAAAAGTCCCCAAAGACCCAGAGGACCAAAAAAACCTCAAATACCCTTTAGACCCCTTAGACCCTAACACCATTTAAACCCCTTACACCCTTCACACAGATGATAGACAGCTTCGACCCTTGACCATTTAGACCACTTGGACCTTCTTCTATCACAAATTAATTTCAAATCAATATATCGTCATCAACATTCCAAATAAAATTGTAGAAAATAAATATTTGTATTATGATTGGTGTAAATCATGACAACAAAGCAAATCTGTGACGTCAATCTCTGCAAGACGTGTAGAGAGGCGAGCGTGGCGAGCCGAACCACGCTAGTACAACATTAAAAAAAGGCTTTGTAAAACATTAAGGATTCGTGGGCAGAGTTGCGTCCACCTCTACAATTAATGCTGCGTGGAAGAAAGTGTGGCTTGAGTGTATCAGCAACTTCACGGAGTTTGCTGATGTTCAGTTGATTACAAGCCAAATTGTTGACCTGGTGAAGCAGGCTGGTTTTGATGAGTTTGATGAAGAGGACGTGGCGGACTTACTGGAGTCTTATGCAGAATCTTTAAAAAGCAATGAGGATCTCTACTCATGGAGTTGAAATAGCGGCACGCTGAAAAGGAAGAAGAACAAGAAGCAGCAGCAGCAGAAGAAAAAGAAGCAGAGGATTAAGATGCTGTGATACCTCGAGATTCAAGCAGCTCACCATGAAAAACCTTCGCCAAATTCTCGGCACATTTGAGCAAGCCATAGAATTTGTCATCGAGCAAGATCCAAATGTTGAAAAGAGCACTGATTTTCGCCATGCTGTTCATGATGCCCTTCATTGCTACAAGAAACTTTATGCAGCAAAGAAAAAGAAAGCCATCCAGCCCACACTCCATGCATTTTTTTCAAGCTGAAAGATGCATCACCAACCACATTCACCAGCCAGGATGTTCGTTCCACCAGCCGCACCATATCCCGCTGCCAGTGAAGAAAGTGTCACCACCACTATTAACTGTTTAATGACTATTGTTTACAATGTTAAATGTTTGGCATCTATTTATTTGTGTACTGTATACTGAACGTCTGAAAAGACACCCCAGATAGTTCCCAAAATTCCCGGCCGAAAACGCATCCCCCATTTAATTTATGGCTTTAGATGGGAAAATGTGCATCATTTAACGCAGTTTCGCTTATCACAAGGTTTTGCGGGAACACAACCTTTGCGATAAGCAAGGATTTACCTGTTCATAATTTTTAGCCCTATCCCTCAATGGTGAAAAAAAATCATTTTAAAAATCATCAGATCCGCATCCGGATCTTCACCAACATCGAATCAGTTCTTCCTTTTCACCAATCCTTTCCTGGGGAGGGGTAAAGTGACTATCTTGCCACCCTGCACAACACCCACCAAATACGATCCCTCCATGATACCCTCTCACACACATCACACTCAGCACAGTTGTACATCATCACCCGTCCAGACTCAAGTTACCTACGAGTCATGCCAATGTACCTGTCTCCCCCCCCCCCACCCCCTGCTCCCAAACTCCAGTGCTTCTAGGCACTGATCTAATTCAAATTTTAACCGATATACTATTTATGCTGCCTCTACATTTCCAGGGAGATGCACATGCATTAACTACTCTCTGAGTGAAAGACCCTTGCCTGGCTATCCTATTCACTCTACTATCCTTTAGTCTCAGGCTATGCCCTCGGTCCTCTCACTGTCTATTCTGCTGAAGAGCTCTTCTGCACTTATTTTGTCATTACCCTTCACTATCTTAAACATCTCTATCATATCACGTCGTAAGCACCTCCTTTCTAATGTGTTGTTACAGCCGTTGGGTTTGTTCAGTTGCTCGGTCCAAACCCCGACGAACCATGTCAAACCGGTCAAGACGGCCAACTGATTCTCTCATTCCGAGTTGGATCATAGGCCTGTGTGCCACGATTTCGTAGTCCAATGGATCTACCGAGCCAGTCAACGCGTCATGCTAATCAGTGCTGTGCGTCCGTTGCACTAATGGCGATTGAACAAATTGCCAGACTCTGACATGGTCTCATCCTGGTTATGAATCACCTCAACCCAACCAGCCCTTTAACAGATGTGTAGCGATCAGCGACATTTGAATCACCTAGAGACCAAGTGGTTTACAAAGTGTATTGACACACACGGGGCAGGGATACAGAAGGAAGCAATGCAGTGTAAGAATTAATTCATAACCCAAACCGGGACATGTCATCGACTCAAATAATGAACTGAAACCTTATCTCACCTTAAGGCCTCATGCTTTCCTCAGGAGACAGACAAACAATAGCGTGGATTGTGAGCAGCCAAACGCAGCAAGTTTCAAGCGCCAACAGCTTGGCGGAGACAGTCTTGCGCTACGTCCAGAACCGGCGCGAGCAGGGAGAGTGGGTGCACCTTCTTGTGTGGGGGCTTGGCTGCCAGCAATGCTGCAAAAAACTGTTCTGTGGGAAACCCCAACGATGCACTCTTGCAGGCTACATGGTTAAACTCCCTTCGTGAATCACACATTTAAGACAGATTGCAAAGGGAAGAAAATTTAAAAAGCTATGAATGGAAAGCGGTTTAAGACACATGTGGGGAAGGTTAGCAATGGATTTCTCCACATAAAACGACGCATATTCTATATCACAATTAAATTACCTCGTACTTACACAAAGACATGCAATATGGGAAATAACTACTACGATACTATACAAAGTTACTCCTAACAAGTGATTCCCACAACAGTATAAAGACGTGTCGATCTCAGTCGCTCCTTATCACTCAGTCGAGCTCGGCCCGGAATCAATCAAGTTGTCCTCCACTGTAACCTCTCTCACAAAAAAAACAAACATAAACGAACTTGGTTGGACCCAAGTTGGAATACAGCTCATCAGTCTAGAATCCCCTCCGAAACAAAGATGAGGAAACATAAAAGGGAGGGGGGGGGAAATGAACAACCTCCCCAAGTCCACCTCTTTCCAAGTTTCCAGTTTTTCCTTCCACTTGCTGTGAATGAGAGTTTAGAGCTATATCCATCTTGTTCACCCACTGTATCCTCCCCAAGCCCTCATTCTTCCTCGCATCCTTCCTCCGGTTTAAGGTCTGCTGCACACGTAGGTTGGATCGCCAGTCGCTACTTCCATTTCATCAAAACTCAGTTTTCCCCGGACCAGTTTTGTCATGTCTTAGTTATATTTTAGTCCCTGTGCTCGTGTTTGTGGTTTCGTCCAATTTTCCATACCCTGTCCAAAGGGGACGAAGTGCTAAAGAGTTACCCCTTCCCCCCACCCCTCTGCAGGGGGTCACTATGCCCGTTATCTGGGCATGTAGATTAGTTGTAGTAGTGGTAGTCATTGCTCAGGACAAGTCCTCGGAGAGCCAGCATGGAAATTCTGTCACTGTTTTGACACCATCCCTCGTTTCACTTCGTTTTTTTCCCCCAACTATTGTCCTTTCAGCCTTCTCTTCTCATCCTATTTCCCCTCCTCGCACCAAAAAAATAAAAATAGAGGCAATACCCCTGGTGTTTACCTGGTAGCGGATTGATAAGATAACCAGGGAACCACTGGTAGGTGTGGATGACCCACGAAATATGAAATGGAGAATAATGTAAATACCTATTTGGATGGGGTGGGAAACGCCTCATTTAAAAAAAAAAAATTGATGCCGCGAACAAACGTTGGTACACACCGGGTGATAACGATTGTGATCATGTTTCATCGAAATCGAGTGTTTAGTTTCAGACAAGTTGAAAGTGTTTACGGATGGATGGACAGATGATGTGCCCTCCATAGGCTCCCCAAAACGACGTTCCATGTGAGCTAAAAACAAACCGCATATTTTTTCAATCCAAAACACGAACTCAATCTCCCTATAAATCCTTCTGCCTGCATTTCCTCCACTTTATTCTTAAGAGGGAAGAACAAAACAGTGGGGAACAGAGACATGAGATCTGTGGAAGGGAGAGGGATGGGGCAGGGTACACAGGGTAAACTTGATGGACACTACAGGGACTTTCAGGTCCTCTCCCACCTTCCCCTCCCCCACCCCCAAAAAATTATATACATTCCTGTAAATAAATTTTAAAAACTTTTAAAATTATGATTTAAATATTCAAAATAAAGATATTTTCTCATTTTTAGCTCACCTGGAACATAGTTCCAATCCTTATTTAATTTTGCTGAATTTCTGAAAACTCTTCGTGTAAATGCAGTTAGGGATGTTGTGCGTATTGCTCTTGAAATTTTTGCATGATCCATGTGGGCAATGTGATTTCTGGTGATTTTAATATCATGAGTTATGGTGATATCAGGGTTCTTATGAAAGTGGAAGCTAAATTTAGGGAACCAGGGACTCAACCATGGAGTTCTATTAGATATTCTATTGTTACCCTCGCCGGAGGAGAACGTATTGCATTTGGGTCCATTTGTTTGTGGGGTCACCGAAATAGGTGACCCTTATTGTCAGTAATTCTGTCTGTTTGTTTGCATGTTTGTTCGTTTGTCATGAGCATAATTGGTCGTAAACCTGGGCAGATTTTTACCAAACTTGAGTGGTAGGTACATCTTATGACCTCGTGCTTTGGAAATTGTGATGGTTGCTAGGGACGCTTTGGTTCCCTTGTAACAACCGAAAAACCTTCAAAATCGGTACCGTTCACGCGAAATCAATTCCGAAAGCCATTATCCCACGTAGGGTTATGAAATTTGGCACGAATGATCTACAGGTGATGCTCTATCAAATATATTCCATTTTTTGTGATATATGGAATACTTTACCCGCAGCGCCCCCTGCAATTAGGGCATGTGTGAAAATTGAAGGCCCCCTAGCGACCAGGTGAGTGCATCGATACGAATGAAACTTTACAGGTTCATGGTACTCAATGAGTAATACAACTTTGCCTCAGGACATATTGACCGATTTCACTTAGGTCAGGGGTCAAAGGTCAATTAGTGCAAAAATCGATAATATGCGAGAGCCGGAGGTGCCTTCGCGCCAAATGCTACTCCTCCTAGGGTTATGGTCGGATGGTCATGAAAATTCACACCAATAGTCTGGAATACATTGTGCACAAACAATCGAGCCGGATTTTTGATTTAGATCTTTGTTCACCCACAGCACCGGCTCAAACTTTGGGGATTTCAAATTTCGAACCGCATTTTCGGTACTTTTCATTCAAATGGATACCGAGTAGTTATCAGTAGATGGAACCCGATGAGATTTGACATGCGTAATCTTAAGGCGATTCCCTATCCGCTATATGACATCAATTTTGCTCTATATCTTATACTTTCCATGCTCGGCGACCCATCGCCGCCTACCGGCTTGTTTGTTTTTCTGTCTGCCTGTCAATCGCCTACAGGTAACAATTTTAAACCAATCTTCACGAAACTTCACAAAATGGAAGAGTTGGTCATAAGCAAAAAGCCTATTGATTTTGAGGTCAAAAGGTCAACACAGGCCAAAGGTCAACAACTCTCTCAAATTTCGAAAATCATCAATTTTCATCCAATTGACTTTAAATTTGAAGAGGATTTGCACATCAGGTCAAGGAATTCAACCACCAATTATTTTGGAGGTCATCTAGGCGAAATTCCTGAAATTGTCAATTTTCATTCGATAGACTAGAAATTTGAAGATAATTTGCACATCAGGTCACTTAATTCAACCACAAATTATTTTTTTGGTCAAATTTCTTGGAGGGGATTTCACAAGTATCATGCTCTGCATGATGTCTTTCTTGTTTGTCTATTTGTCTGTGAACATATCTCAAAAAAGTAGTGGAGAAATTCAGACGAAATTTGGTGATCAGAATAGGTGCGTGAAAGGATGAAGTGATTCAATTGTAATGAATATCCAGATAGGAGAATTTTTAAAAGTGATTCTTCACTGTTGAGAGACGGCGCCAAAAATGATATATAACAAGGTTTTTCAAAAAGTTGTGGACGGATTATGACAAAACTTGGTGGATGATTTGGGTAGGTGACAAGTACAAGGTGTTTACATTTTGGTTGAGGTATCTTGGTTAAGTTGTTTTTAATTTTCCAAGTGATTATTCAACATTGAGAGATGGAGCCAAAAACGACATATAGCATTTTTTATTTTATTTCAAAAAGCATATTTCCAAAAGATCTCCAGATGCAGATCTCCAGCCTATCAGTGGGATATAAACAATCTGTTCAGCCTGGTGAAGATATGCACTCTACCGAGTGTCATTCTCGTTTGCTGTTGCTTTCATTGTGTTTAGTTTTGTGAACCCAAAGTGATCTTTGCAATGGCAGGTTTTGGAATAATTCCGCTCAAGTCTTTGCAATTCCATCCTTGTGCCCTTTCCTTCTCACCTGTGTGAATTTTTCCATGTCTTTTCATTGATGAAGAAGTTACAAATTCCTTGCTGCAAACAGAACAACTGTGGGGCTTCTCACCCGAGTGTAATTTTCGATGTTTATGTAAAGTTGATGAACAAGTAAACGCTTTGCCACACACAGAACACTTGTAGGGCTTCTCGCCTGTGTGAATTCTTCCATGGCTTTTCATTGATGAGGATGTTGGAAAATCCTTACTGCAAACAGAGCACTTGTGTGGTCTTCTTCCACTGTGTATTTTTTTATGTTCGTATAAATGTGAGGAATGTCCAAAAACCTTGCTGCAAATGTAACACTTGTAGGGCTTCTCTCCGGTGTGTGTTCTTTGATGGTTCTTCAACGTTTGCGAAAGTCGAAAGGCCTTAAAACACTCAGAACATTTGTAGGGTTTCTCTCCTGTATGTATTCTTTGATGCTGATGTAAATGTGTCGAATCAACAAATTCCTTGCCGCAAACAGAACAACTGTAGGGCTTCTCACCCGTGTGTAATTTCTGATGTCTTCTCACTGATGCAGTAGTTGCAAAATCCTTACTGCAAACAGGACACTTGTACGGCTTTTCTCCAGTGTGTATTTTTTGATGTAGTTTTAAAGATGATAACACAGTAAATGATTTGTTGCACACAGAACACCTGTGCGGCTGTTCTCCTGTATGGGTTCTTTGATGAACCTTTAACGAAAGCAATCGACCAAAGGCTTGAATGCACACGGAACACTTGTAGGGTTTCTCTCCTGTGTGTATTCTTTGATGCTCTCTCAATGTCGTCCTGTAAGTAAATGCTTTATGACATACAGAACACTTGTAGGGCTTCTCTCCCGTGTGGATTCTTTTATGGTGGTGGAAATGTGTCAATTGACCAAAAGCCTTCTGACACACGGAACACTTGTACGGTTTCTCTCCCGTGTGTGTTATTTGATGAATGCTTAAATGTGATGACTGACTAAAGGCTTTATGACATATAGAACACTTGTACGGTTTCTCTCCCGTGTGTGTTCTTTGATGAACGTGTAAATTTGACGAGCGAGCAAAAGCTTTCCTGCAAAAAGAACACTTGAAAGGCTTCTCACCCGAATGGATTCTTGCATGTATTTGCAACTCTGACATAAAACCGAAAGCGTTGTTGCACACGGAGCACTTGTAAGGCTTATCACCTGCATGCATTCTTTGGTGTTCGTTAAAATTTTTCGATTGAGCAAAGGCTTTAGGACACAAGGAACACTTGTAGAGCTTCTCATGTTGGTTGTTGACTCCCTCACCGATGTGCATTCTTTGATGAAGATTTAAAGATGATAACACGGTGAATGATTTGTCGCACACAGAACACTTGTGCGGTCTCTCACTTCCTTGGATATTCTTGAGGGTCTCTGTACAACTTTTACAACAACGGTTGTAAGACACGATGCTGAAGTTGTCAGGTTCTTTACAAATGGTCCGAGTCATATGTGCATTGAAAACTCCCGGGTCGAACAACTGGGAACAGTTGGAACAAGAAACCAGTTTCACTTGTTTCTCTGTAAAGACAAGTCACAAAAGGCATCTGCTCGGAAGAAATTCAAACCATCTTTGAAGAATATAGCATAATTGACAACTATTTCATACTAATTAGATTTGTACAAACATAAAATACATAACTCACAGTTGTTTAATTTTTCTGGACAGGGTATTCAATCAAAAAGGCTTCCTCTGATGAAGAGGTCACACCTGAAACGTCCGCTTATCATGGCTCAATTATCAAACTTAAATGAACATTCTGTTGAATCCAGAATGCATTGTTCTTCCTGCTCCTTGAAACAGAATGATTTTCAGACCTCTGATTCTCCAAATTCTAGAAAAGAGGGGAAGCAACGTAGGGGTACCAATCCATGAGGGAGAGGAAGAATTCACAGTGCTCTGAAAAAGGTTTTTTTTCAAGTGAGAAGAACAAAGGGAAGACAAGCCCAATGTAGAATTCACAATCTACTCGTACCTTTGAGGGTGAGGGGGGGGGGTTCAACGGGGGTAGTAAAGATCATGGTTTTAGACGGGGGATGATCTGAGATGTTGGTGAACAGCTGGGTTGAAGATCTGATGGGAAGAAAGAGATTGAAGAGAATGTGGAAGTTAATTCCATTGGTGGGGGAAAAAAGAGGTACAAATGAGTGGAGGTGAGCAGTGATTCTGGATTTTCGGAGTTTCACAAGGAGGGGGTTGCTCCACAAGAGTGGAGTTGGCCTTGGATGCCTTTGGCAGATAATTTGGAGAGCAAGGCGGGATGACAGACTGTATCAAAAGCTTGAGCTATGTCGAGAGAGACAGCCCTGATCTCATGGCTGGCATTGATGGCCTCCATCAATTGTTGGGAGAGTGGAAGGGTTTGCACAGCCATGGAAGACCAAAGTTCCAAGAATTTTCCAGGTCAAAAAGTTGTTTGCCAGGACCTTTAATAGAAATGTTTTACGAAGCAGGTGACACTGGAATAAACCACAAGAATAAGACTGAAACCTTGTTTGTTTGTTGTGATTCCACATTCCATTGAATATTTCAGTAACTACAAACACCTGCCTCCTTCGGGAGCAGCCTGGGGAGAGTGGGGGAGGTGGGGCAAATATATTTTATGCTGTAGCTAATAATCCCCCCTGCCTGCAGCAGGGGTCAGTAAACTACTTGTACTGTAGCACATGTAAGTCATCTTTCAGGGGGGGGGGGCAGGGGATATGTGCCCATTACCTGACTCTGGGTACTACCAACTTCTTCTTCTTTCGACTGCTCCCGTTAGGGGTCGCCACAGCGGATCATCCGTATGATCCGCATAGTGATTTGGCACATGTTTTACGCCGGATGCCCTTCCTGACACAACCCTGGTCGCCTCTTACGACACAGGGATATGGTACACCTATTTTAACCGGGGTATACACCGGCCCAGTACACTGGTACTCATTTCGCCGACCTCGGAACGATGACAGGGTGAGTCAACCCCCTGGTGTATTAATTCAGTGGCCCAACGGGGCTTGAACTCAGGACCTTTTGGATCCCAAGCCGCTGCCCTAACCACTGCGCCAACACACTAGGCTCTCTGGGTACTACCAACACGTTTGAAAAATTTGGTGGAGATTGGCCCAGTCCTGTTTTTTTTCTGTGACATTCAGACATACACACATACATGCAGATAATTGTTTTTTATTATTATTATTTTTTAGGATATATGTATACATACGAGTAAAATATACAAGCTTAGCATGTTATGTTGTACCACAGAACCATTTCAAGTAGTACGTTTTGCAGCATTAACCGCCAGCTTCTGTCACATGGAGTAAACTACAATTAATAAATTATCCTCATTTTCATGACGACGTGGATATTCAGGCTCCAGTAAACCCTTGCTTGTTTTCCACGGGCAGTTACGTTTCCTCTCACCTATAAACTCATGCGTCATGTTCAGGGTGACAGGGTGGCCATTTGTCCAGTTTTATAGAGTACAGTCCGGTTTTCTGCTCCTTTGTCCTCTTATCGTCTTTGATGCGAAACCAGATGCCTTAACGTGTCCTATGTTCCTCTCGAGCCACCGAAGCTTTCGACCCACAATTTAACTTTTGATTGTTGGTTTTCATTGGTTAATATATTTCTCATTTAATCAATCCCACATTTGTGATGGTCCTGCGAATGCCAACAAAAGATCCTATTTGTCACGTTTCAAATTATGGCTGTTGAGCGACAATGTTAAATGTTTGCCGTCATTAGCATTACGTTATGGCTGTTGGTTGACGCTGTTAAGCATTTGTCTTGACGAAAAAAATTGTCCTCGTCGAAATTGTTATGCCCTCTCCTGAAATGAAAGACTGCCAGACGAGTGAGGAAAGATATCTGAAAGTTTTCAGCAAAGTCCAGATACTGTGTGTGCTGCAGACATACTGCGTGTCTCAGTTACCATCTGCACTGCAGCAGCCGCTGATTTACAATTATACGTGTAAAGTCGAAACCACGGCAAAGACTCAGGCGTCGTCAAATATTTTTGGTCTGAATGGATAAATGTTACGGGCCAATAACACATAATTGGGTGCAGGGAATAGAAAAACATTAGAGGGGATGAACTCAAGAATAATTAAACAACTAAATTATCACAATGAAAAAAAAGGTGATTAGGATTAGTGTGTGTCCACTCCATCCATTGAGTCAGGACTGAGAAACCATTTTGTCATCTATCTATAATTCCAGCAGTGTGTGTGTGTGTGTGTGTGTGTGTGTGTGTGTGTGTGTGTGTGTGTGTGTGTGTGTGTGTGTGTGTGTGTGTCTGTGTGTGTGTCTGTCTGTGTGTCTGTCTGTGTGTGTCTGTGTCCGCTGTTTCTCGACAACCACTGGTCCGATTTAATTGAAACTTGCCAGGTATATTGCTGGGGACCTGATGATGTGCCTTTTCAAGGTTTGATATTAATCGGAAAAGTGCTTCCCAAGTTATGGCCATTTATTTCCCAAACCAATGACAAGACACGTTGTTGCGTGGGCGTGGCCGATGGCGAAGGGAAGCTCAGTCGCGTTCCCCATTACGGGTTACAATGTACGGAATTCCAGATAATGATGACTTCGTGTATTCTAATAATTTCTCGATTTCTTATGCGCATTTATAGATTAACACAATGCCCCAAGTTATGATCGTTTTCATATTAGACGGTGCATAAATTTTGGTAACATCAGAGTGCTGGTGTGCTCCGAACCAGGAAGTAAAAAAATTTTCTCTCTCTTCTCTTCTCTTTTTGTTTTTCCTTGCCACGACATTGCGAAAAGGTAAAATACGTTGGCGCTAATTGAATAATTGGGTATTAAAACTAAGTTGCGAATAATCGTAAGTGCGAATAATTAATATGCGAACTTCCGGGCCACGCACGTACGGGCACGCGAGAGCGAAGAAACGGCCTGTGTGGTTGTTGTTTGTTGCTCGCGGTTTGAATGTTTATTTATTTATTTATTTATTTATTTATTTATTTTACGGGCACGTACTAGTGGCTTTAATGGGGAATCCCTGGGAGAGGTTAAAATTGGTAACATCTCTTGTGTTCTTTTAAAGAGACCAGCAGAATTAACGATTCCAACCGGGGCCTGCAGATTATTTATATTTGCATCATGAATGCACGACCTGACATCATGTCATAAAACGATTCAGTCACATGTTCTCCACTCCATGTACAGCACGTTGATGTCCCTGGCCGCTTCGCTTCATCCGCTAGCTCTTCGCCTGCTGGATGCTTCGTCTCTCCGTTGGGTGCCATAGCAGTGGGCTGAAGACGTGGAGCATTTTTGATCCCACGTACCGGTATATTCTAAAAGACCTCACAGGGCACCCTTAATTTTTTTATTTTTTTTTTGTATACATTGTCGAGGGTCGTTTGAGAGCGAACACACAACGCACAGCGAGGGGGGCTTGAGACAAGAGGGGCGGGAGTGGGAAGGACAAAACAGTGGGGAACAGAGACATTCGGAGATCTGTGGAAGGGAGAAGGATGGGGGCGGGGAATATGGGGTATACAAGATGGGACATAACACGGACTTTCAGGAAGGAAAGCAGGGAATTTGAAGGACATGGGTTTAGGGTGGATTAACGGGGTAGAAAAGATCGAGGATTTGGATGGGGGATGATAAGAGGTGGTGGTGAACAGCTGTTTTGAAGGCCTGGAGGGAAGAATGGCATTGAACAGAGTGAGGGAGTTTCTTCCAAAGGCGGAAAAAAAGAGGAATGAAAGAGTGAAGGTGAGCAGTGATTCGTGATTTTGGTAGTTTTCCAAGAAGGGGGTTGTTGGCGGACCATGAGCGACTTGCGGAAATATGATGGGGACAAATCGTAGACAGAGCAGGGGGGGGGGCGAGACCGGAGAGGAGTCGGTATAAGAAAGAAAGACCACCGACCTGCCTGCAGTGAGAGAGTGAGAGGCCCAAAGACTCAGCCTCATCACGGGAGATGCCAATGATCCGAAATTGCCTTTGTTTCCACAGCGTGAAGCCGAGAAAGGTGGAAGGCAGGAGCACCAGCACAGAGGGGAGAGCAGTACTCCATCAGGCTGTTGACAAAAGCTTTGTATGTGGTCAGGAGCTCAGGTGGGCTGAGGAAGGACTTTGCGTGATGGAGGATTCCCAGTCAGTGACTGGCTTTGGAGGCCTGGTTGGAAATGTGGCTTTCCCAGGAAAGATCATGGTAGATCGTGAGATCCAGAAGCTTGAAAGAAAGGACTTCTTCCAGAGAATTGTTGAGAAAATAGATGGGGGTGGGGGGTGGGGTTCCAAAGGGTCCTTTCGGAGAGACAAAGTGAGAGTGTGAGATTTGTCCAGATTGAAAGACATGTTCCACGTGTTGGACCAGTTTGTGATTTTACCCAGATCTGCAGTGAGCGAAGAAGCTGCTGCTTGCCGGTCTGAGGGATGACAGATGGTATGGCAGAGGGTGGAGTCATCAGGAAAGAGACATAGAGGATTTTCCAGAGAGTCGGAGAGATCATTGATGAAAACCAGAAAAAGAACAGGGCCCAGAACGCTGCCTTGAGGAACTCCAGCCTGGACAGGAAGAGGGGATGAGAGAACTCCATTTTGGGCCACACGTTGACTGCGACAGGAGAGGAAGTCTGTGAGCCATGAGTGGAGATGTCCTTGGATACCATAGGAAGAGAGTTTGGTGAGTAGGGCAGGGTGCCAGACCGTGTCAAAAGCACGTGATATGTCTAGGGATACGGCTCTGATTTCATGTCCGGCATTGAGGACCTCCATCCATTGTTGGGAGAGCAGAAGCAGCATATCCAGGGTAGAGTGACCTGGTCTGAAACCAAATTGATGATCAGAAATCAAGCCATTGGAAAACATGAAGATTTAATATTTGAAGCGATGATGGATTCCATAACCTTGCTGATGATTGAGAGAAGACTGATTGGTCTGGAGGAGAGAGATCTGTTTTTGCACATTTTTATGCAGGGCAGTGATGTTTGCTGATTTCCAAGCAGATGGCAGATGACCTTGAGCAAATGAGAGGGTGAATAGAACAGAGAGAGGGTGAGCCAGAGCAGAGGAGCAGGTTTTTAGGACACGTGGGCTGATGCCGTCTGGACCTGTTGCAGAATCTGAGTCGAGGTTTGACAGCAAGCTCTCCACCTTGTCAGGAGAAAAGGACACAAAGTCCAGTGACAGTTTGGTGTGACTGGGTAAGGTGGGTGCAGAAAGCAATGGGTTTGCGACACAAGATTTAGAAACAAACTCGGAGTTTAGGCATTCAGCCTTTTCACGTGCGGTATCAGCAGTGCGGCAATTTGAGGTAAGGGAGGGGTGGAGGGGAACATACACCAGAAACAGATTTGATTAGATGCCACCAGGATATGCAGGGGGGAGAGAGAGGTTTCAAAGTTCAGACTTGAGATGAGAAAGATGTTTTCTGGCTCTCCGAAGGGTAGATACACACTTGTTCCGAGGTTTATGGAATGAACTGAGATTACCCTCAGTTGGGTTTCCTTTCCATGAGGCAAAGGCCATTTGTTTCAGGACAACTGCCTCGCCACAAGCTTCAGTGCACCAAGGGTGGGAGGAAGGGTAAGACAACTGAAGACGAGAGGGGATAAATCTGTGCATGAGGGAGAGCAAGTTTCTTTGAAAGAATTCCCAGGATGAGGTGATGGTGGAGAAAGTAGCGATAGGAGACCAGTCTAGAAGTTTGATGGCTGTTTGGAGACCCTGCCAGTCGGCTTGAGTGAAATGCCAGACTCGACGGCGCTGAGGTGGTTCTCTGATAACAGCCAGAGAGATGTCCGCTTTGACAAGCATGTAGTCAGAAGAACCAATTGGTGCGGAGGAAGAACGGCAGATATTTTCAGGGAAATTTGTCAAAATCAGATCCAGAAGAGACGGAGTATCATTGGCTGAGATCCGGGTCGGGAAGTTGACTGATTGAGTCAGTCCCAATGAGTCGCAGAAAGCTTTTGCTGAGATGCCATGGCAGGTGAGAGAGGTACCCACACTTAGCCAACTAGCATGATGACAATTGAAGTCACCACATATGAGGAAGAGAGAGTTCAGATGAGAAGATAGAAGTTGGTCCATGTTTTCGGATTGTGAGGTGTAGATGGAGTCATCACTGTTTGGTGGACGGTACAGTACACACATCAACATGAGGTGGAATGGAGGGGAAGCCGTAGCCAGAGGTATTCCTGGGGGTGTGGGTGAGTGAGGGCAGTAAATGGAGAGTGAGGAATGGAGTCATTGATGAAGAGAGCAACTCCTCCACCAGGACAAGGCACAGGTCTGTCATGCCGGAGGAGGGAGTAACCAGGGAGAGATACTTGAATTAATTGTGCGCCCCTTACCACTTTGACTCGATTTTATCTCCCGTGTTGTGTGTTTTCATTATACTGGATTGTGAGTGTGCTTCATTTGTTTATTTCTCTGCCCATTTTCGTGTCCATCCATCTTTCGTCCCGGGATTCTCCATTTTCGTCGTCCCGTGCCTTCTTATAACAAACTATTCCGTAAAAGCACGTTTACTGTGGTGACCGACCCATCATTGCAGATTTTGCACGTGGGAAACCATTTTGGCATGGCTTTAACGGTAAATCCCTGGGGGAGGTTATAATTCGGAACGTTCTCTTACATGAACGTGGATCAGGCATTACATGGCGGAGGTGTGCACTCCCCTGAGTGCCCTTCTAATTTATGTAATGCAGTGATGTTGGGTGCCATCCAAGCAGATGGAATATGACTCTGGGCAAATGATAGGGTGAAAATAGCAAAGTAAGTGCAACAGCAGCAGAGCAGGTTTTTGGAACACATGAGCTGATGTCATCCGGTCCAGTTGCACAATCAGAGTTTAGGGCTGCTCAAAACTTTTCTACCTTCTAAGGGGCAAAGACAGTCCAGGAGCAGTTGTGTGCGACTGGGTAGGCTGGGTACCAGAGAGCGAGGGGTCGAGGACACAAGATTCGGAAGTAAACACAGAATTGAAGCATTCTTCTTTCTCACAAGCAGAATCTGTTGTGGTGCCATTTGAAGTGAGGCAAGGGATGGCAAGGGAGCATACTCTCGAGACAGACATAACACGGTTCCACCAGGTATTCTAGTAGGGAGACACATGTGCAAGTTCAATCTTCAATCTTCAAGTTCAAATCTCAATCAATCAGATGTTTTCTGGCTCTCCTGAGAGTGGACAGACACTTGCAAGGCTTTGTGGAATGATCTGAGATTGCCTTTGGTTGGATTAGCCTTCCAGGAGGAGAATGGAAGTTGTTTCAAGGTAACTGTCTCACCATAGGATTCAGTGTACCACAGGTGGAAGGATGGACATAATAACTGAAGATGAGATGGGATTATTCTGTGCATAAAGGAGAGCAAGTATCTGTGGAAGAATTCCCAGGCTGAGTTCATATCAGGGGCAGTAGATCTGGGAGACCAGTCCTGAAGTGTGATGGCTGCAGTCCCTGCCAGTTTGGTTGAGTGAACTGCCAGATTCACCAGTGCTGAGGTTGTTGTCCGAGAATGGCTAGAGAAATGTTGACCTTCACCAACACACAATCCATCCATCCATCCATTGGGACCATACTCCGTACAGAGCTTCGGTGCTGCCAAAGCAGTCTCCTGGGCTATTTGGCACAATCCTGGATGGGTCGCCACTCCGACGCAGGATGCTTGAATGGCTCAATCATCCCAGCAAGCTGGTACTCATTTTGCCAACCTCAGAAGGATAATAGACTGAGTCAACCCTACCTGGTATTAATTCAAAACGGGATTTGAACTCAGGACCCAAAGATCCCAATCCCACCACCCTAACCTTTAAGCCAACACCAGGCATAGCGCATGATCAGATGAACCAATTGGGGCAGAGGATGAGCAAGATACATCGGCTGGCAAGTTGGTCATCACCAAATCTAGAAGAGAGGATTTTCCATTCACAGAAACCTGGGTGGGAAAGCTTACAAGTCGATTCAGTCCCATGGCGTCACAGAAGTCCTTTGCTGAAATACCATGGCTGATGAGAGAGGTACCAACATGCAGCCAATTTGCATGGTGACAATTGAAATCACCACATATGAGGAAGAAAGAGTTGGGAAGAGTGGACCAGAATCAAGGATCAGAAGTCATAATATCTTGGAGAAAATGAGGGAAAAACGAAGCATGTGCAGTCAAAAATGGAGGCAGAGGCAACGACCCAATGAGCCCGATCCTACATGAATAGGCTGGACTTTACCTGGGACACAAATTCAACAGTTCGACACAACGGGGTACGGTTCGCCACACAAAATTGGATGAAAACATGACCAGCAACACAGGAATGAAAATAAAATGGTAAAACACAACGCATCTGGTCGGGAAACTTTGCTTTGTTATACTGGAGGGAGGAACTCATGAACCGGCAACAAACGTAGAGCAACCCGGAGCGAGAAATCAAAAATAAATCGAGGGTGCTGTCATAAGCGCAAGTTCGTGTCCAATGAGAGATGGTGAGATGTAGAACTCAAGCTTAATGAAGAGAGTGGCTACCAATGACTCAAAAGAACAGTGACCACAAGATTACAAACAATGGACACAATACAATAAATGAAGAGTGGATTTTCACTTCCCACGCAACAAAACCTCATCTCAAATTTAAAGGAAACTAGACGACCCGTGAACCCGTTGGGTTCCCGTTGTGACAGCGGTTGATGAAAAATATAATTTCAAGAAAAAAAAACAAAGATAGCTCCAGCGAACTGTCCCGCTGAGGTTTTTTGCGTTGACCAAATTCTCCCGAAGAGTACTTGACTGAATCGGGAATTGATTTTTTAAATAATTTTTTCGTTGCCTCATTTTAACGAAACTTGATACTGCACACCGCTGCAGAATGGTGAGTAAGGTGGGCCTAAAATTTTTGCGCTATCGTGTACCGTTTTGGCTGTATTTCGGGAACATACATACATACATACATACATACATACATACATACAAGATGAGAGTTTTAGTAATATATAGATGTTCCAGGTGGAAGACATCATGGTGAAGAAAACATCAGATCGTAGACGTGTTTGAGATTGCTACGTAACTGAGTCGCAGAACGTACTTCCGCAGCAAGTCATCCAAACATGATGTCGGCGAGGGGCAACATTGCGGAACTCGGACACGGGATTTTGAAGGGGTTTTGAGCGATTGAAACGGCGTGATGCAACAATCTTGACTACGCCTCTCATTTCACATGTTTAGATCGTCATGAACTCGTCTTTCAAACCTGCAAGTGCTGGTGATCTCCTTGATTTGTTACTTCCAATGCCATTTCCAAACTGTGTACGTATTAATAAAACAGACTTTTTCAAATGTCAGCTTTATGTGTCCGATCAATCCTGAGTACAGAAATATTTTCAGTTATTTTAGTTAACAAATACTATCCTTCTTTAGTGAAGATAAACAAGCGCACTTGGTTGACCACAATTTAATGGATCTGACATTCCACGTAGTTTAGAACTAAATTGTTTAATCATTTAAAAGAACAAAACAAAACAGATAAAAACAGTGTGATGTGTTCTCTATGAAGCTCGGCTTACCCTCGAGGAGCTGAGCAGCTTTGCCGGACTCCTTGGGAGGAGAACCACGTGGTTCCTCCTTTACATGATTATTGCTCAAAGCATCTTGGGAAGTCTGAAAATGACTTTGGAAAGTTTCCATCGTCCCCGGATGAGATTCACCTGCAAACCATTTGACAATTTGTTTCTTACTTGGGAATAAAGGCATTTGTTATGTGTTATTCGAACCATCATTCAAAGATTATTATGTTCATTATTATTGTTGTTCTTCAGACCTTTAACAAGCGAGGAGGAATCATCAATGAACTCGGACTCCACCTTCACTTCCACAATAAAATCTGATAATAAAAAACACATCCCATTCAAACTCAACTTTATATTGTAGTTTTAAAGAAACGACAACAAAAAAAATCACAACATAGCTCTGGCCAACAAGTGTTTACTTCTCAATCCCCTGAAAAATATTGATTTGAAACCAAAGAGGAAAAGGAAACTCAATGATCTCACCTTCTGTTGGTCAATATAGAACCAGTGATTTTTCTGCAATCATGGAAAAGGGACAGGATTCACGGAATCGGTGACACAAAAATGGGTAATTGAATATGACACGGAACCCCCCCCCTCCCCTAGAATGGAGCAAAATTTCTAATTTCAAATCAATCTGGAGATTGACCATTGTATGTGATCTTGACCTTTGACCTTTTGCCCTCAAAAACAATCGGCTTTAGTGACCCAATTCACAAATTCTGGTCAAATTTCAAGTCAATCAGATGAAAATTGATGATTTTACACAACCATGAACTTTTGACCTCAAAAATAACAAATGCTTCTAGCTTGTGGCATGAGCTGTTGGATGACCGAGCCACGCCAATGTTCTTTCGGTGGTTCATGGAAATGATAGCTGAAGGAGACACGGGAGAGACACTGTAGAAGTGTGGTAAAAGCAGTTGCTTTCCAACTCCTGTTTAGTTTACCATCGAGAGGATCCAAAGTGGAGATGTGGAGACGTGGAGGTGGAGACGGCGGTTAACAAGGAGAGAAGAGATCATGTTTTTGGATTGGGGATGGTCAGAGATGGTGGTGAACAGCTGTCTTAAAGACATGAAGGGAAGAGTGAGATTGAAGAGTGCACAAGTTGGTTCCACAGGTGGGAACACAGAGGAACAAATGAGTGCAGGTGAGCAGTGATCCCAGATTTAGGTAATTTCACCAGAAGGAGGTTGATGGTGAACAATGTGCGTGCGGTGTAAGGCGATAAAGGATGCGGTAGAAGACAGATACCACCGACCTGTCTGCAATGGTGAAGTGATAGGCCCATAGACTCAGCTTCATCGTGAGAGATTCCAATAGTCTTGATGGCCTTGGTTTCCATGGCAGCAAGTTGAGCGAGATGCGAGACAGGGGAACCAGCCCAAGGTTGGAGCAGTACTCCATCAAGCTGCGGATGAAGACCTTCTCGATGGATATGAGTTCAGGTGAGTCAAGGAAGGACTTTGCACGATGGAGGTTTCCCAGTCGGTGTCTGCCTTTGGAGGCCAACTTTGAAACGTGACTTGCCAAAGAGATCATGGCTGAAAGTGAGACCTGAAAGTTTGAGTGACTACTTATTTGAGAGGGTTGTTGAGAAAGTAAATGGGAGGGTTTGTAGTACGGTCCTTTCAGAGAGAGAGAGAGAGAGAGAGGGAATTCTCAGGGTTAAAAGTCATTCCAAGTGTTTGACCTTGGAATGTTTTGAGAAAGTAGTGATAGGAGACCAGTCTGTAAGTTTGATGGCTGCTCGGAGACCCTGCCAGTCGGCTTGAGTGAAATGCCAGACTCGACGGCGGTGAGGTGGTTCTCTGATAACAGCCAGAGAGATGTCCACTTTAACAAGGACGTGGTCAGAAGAACCAATTGGAGCGAAGGAAGAGCAGCAGATATTGTCAGGGAAATTTGTCAAAATCAGATCCAGAAGAGATGGAGTACCATTGGTTGAGATCCGCGTCGGGAAGTTGACTGATTGAGTCAGTCCCAATGAGTCACAGAAAGCTTTTGCTGATGTCCCATGGCAGGTGAGAGAGGTACCCACACCTAGCCAACTGGCGTGATGACAATTGAAGTCGCCACATAAGAGGAAGAGAGAGTTTGGATGAGAAGATAGAAGATGGTCCATGTTTTCGGAGAGTGAGGTGTAGATGGAGTCATCACTGTTCGGTGGACGGTACAGTACACATATAAACATGAGGTGGGAGTGGAGGGGAAGCCGAAGCCAGAGGTATTCCTGGGGGTGTGGGGGAGTGAGAGCAGTGCAGGGAGAGTGAGGAATAGAGTCTTTGATGAAGAGAGCAACACCTCCACCAGGACGAGGCTCAGGTCTGTCATACCGTAAGAAGGAGTAACCAGGGAGAGATACTTGGGAGTCAGACACGTCTTGGGAGAGGAAAGTTTCTGTTAGGCAGATGATGTCTGGTTTGTCAGTGGCAACCTGTAGGGAAAGATCTGAAAGGTTTGAGCGAAGGCCCCGGATATTTGAGGTCCACACTTTTAATGAAGAGGTAGGGGAGGAGGCTTTGGGTGCAGGAGGTCTAGGGGGCGGGGGAGGGTAGGACGAGGGACGAGGGGGGGAGGTAAGGAGGGTTGCTGAAGGAGTGTGGGGTATTGCAGAATAGCGAGGGGAGGGGGCCGAATGAGGAGAAGAGAAGGCTCTGTAGTGCTGGGAGAGAGGTGGGACAAGAGACAAGGAAGATGGCAGTTGAGGATTTGTGGAGGTGTGGTGAAGAGAGGGAGGTGAGAGGGCAGTGGAGGGAGGCAGGTTGTTGGATGAGAGGGGGGCAACTTAGAGAAGGAAGAGTGAGGGGGATGAAAGGTGGGAGAAAGGTGAGGGGGAATTTTTGAAAGAGGTGAGAGGGAGGCTTGGAGGGAGAAGAGTGGGATGGTTGCTTTGAGAGTGAGAGTGAGGGGTGAGGGGGTGAGTTGGCACTGAAGTTGGAAAAAAGAATGGTTGATGGAAAGCAAGCATCCATGGCAAACTGTGGTTTTTAAAAGTTTTAGGTCAGAGATGCGATTTAACACAATTCTTGATGGATGCAATGAAGGCGAATTCAGAGCATGGAGAGAAGAAGCGCTGTAATAGTTGGATTTTTTAGGCAAGGAATGAAGGAGAGGTCGAAATGAGAGCAGTCTGTTAAAATAGCAGAAGAGTAGTGCATTGTGAAACAGTAAAGAGTACCACATGTGTGAGAGAGGAAGATGAAGCATTATGAGATCGTTTTTGTTGTTAATATTAATGTATGAGAGAGTTCAACAGATTAGGTCATGGAAGTGTAAAAAAAAAAAAAAGAAATCGAGGAAGACGAGGAGGAAGTTAAGAGGAAGAAGAAGTAGCAGAATCGGGAGAAGGTGAGCGTGTTGTTGTTGTTGTTGTTGTTGTTGGGTATATATATATATATTTTTTTTTTTTTTTTTTTTTTTTTTTGAGATAAGAAAGAGATTAGTTGGGAGAATGGGGGATGTTTGGAAAGTGGGGAGGATGAAAATTGAAGGTAATGGGGAGGATAGAAATTGAAGGTAATGGGGAGAAAAAACCAACAACAACAAAAAAAAAAAAACGATCGAACACCGAGTGGAACCGGTAGGCCTCAAGCCTAGGACTAGGCCTCAAACACCAAGTAAGAACGTCGACATAAATACTCACAAAATAGCACGATTTTTGAAACAAAACCGAACTAGGAACACACATTAACATGTAGGTGAGAAAATTAAACAGTTAAAACGGGACAAATAACAAACAGTTAAAACGGGACCTGATTGTTATGTTGTCAAGGTCTGAGGAGAGGGAAGAGGCTGCTGCCTGTCTGTCAGAAGGATGAGAGATGTCATGGCAGAGAGTGGAGTCATCAGCAAAGAGATAAAGAGGATTTTCCAGCGGAATAGGATGGGGCCTAGAAAACTGCCTTTAGGCACTTCAGCCTTGACAGGGAGTAGAGAAGAAAGGGTTCCGTTGAGAGCCACATGTTATCCACGAGAGTGGAGGAATGTCAGTAATCCAAGAGTGGATTTGGCCTTGGATCTCATATGCAGATAGTTTGGAGAGCAAGTCAGGATGCCAGACTGCATCGAAAGCTCGAGATATGTCCAGAGATGGCTCTGATTTCATGTCTGATATTATGGGCCTCCATCCATTGTCGAGGGAGTCGAAGCAGCATGTCCATAGTTGAGTGACCAGGTCTGAAGCCAAATTGATGATCTGAGATGAGGTCTTTAGAGAAAAGGAATGACTATGTCAACTGCGATGATAGATTCCATGTCTTTGCTGATGATTGGAAGTAAGCTAATTGATCTGTAGTGCAATGGGTCTTTTTGCACATTTTTAATGTAACGTTGTGATGGTGATGGAAAGATGACCTAGGGCAAATGCTCGGATGAAAAGGGCAGACGGAGGAAGTGCAAGAGCATCGGAGCTGGTTTTTAAGACTCATGAGCTGATGCTGTCCGGTCCAGTTGGCGAATCAGAGTTGAAGGTTGGCAGACACTTCTCCACCGTCTCAGATGTGAAAGACGCAGAGTCCACAAGCAGTTGGGTGTGACTCAGAAGGGTGGGGGGGGGAGAGAGAGAGAGAGAGAGAGAGAGAGAGAGAGAGAGAGAGAGAGAGAGAGAGAGAGAGAGAGAGAGAGAGAGAGAGAGAGAGAGAGAGAGAGAGAGAGAGAGAGAGAGAGAGAAAGAGAGAGAGAGAGAGAGAGAGAGAAAGAGAGAGAAAGAGAGAGAAAGAGAGAGAAAGAGAGAGAAAGAGAGAGAAAGAGAGAGAAGAGAGAGAGAGAGAGAGAGAGAAAGAGAGAGAAAGAGAGAGAAAGAGAGAGAAAGAGAGAGAAAAGAGAGAAAGAGAGAAAGAGAGAAAGAGAGAAAGAGAGAAAGAGAGAAAGAGAGAGAGAGAGAGAGAGAGAGAGAGAGAGAGAGAGAGAGAGAGAGAGAGAGAGAGAGAGAGAGAGAGAGAGAGAGAGAGAGAGAGAGAGAGAGAGAGAGAGAGAGAGAGAGAGAGAGATAGATTGGGGACGCAAAATTTTGAAGCAAATACAGAATTGAGGCATTCTGCCTTCTCACGAGCAGAATCAGCTGTGGTGCCATTTGATGAGAAGGAAGGGGCGGAGGGGGAGTGACACACTTGACAAGGCACCACCAGGTTTTAGAGGAGAGAAGTTTTGAAAGTTCATTCTTGAGATTGAACAGATGTTGTTTTCTGGCTCTCCTGAAAGTAGACACTCACTTTTGCGGGCTTTGTGGAATGTTCTGCGGTTGCCTTTGGTCAGATTTTCCTTCCAGGACGAGATTGCAAAGCAACTGCCTCACGACAGGATTCAGTGTACCAAGGGAGGGAGGATGGGTAAGATGAGATGGGATTAATCTGTGTGTGGGGGAGAGCAGATTTCTGTGGAAGAATTCCCTGGCTGAATTAATATCAGGGACGATAGATATAGGAGACCAGTCCTGAAGTACAATGGTTGCTTGCAGTCCCTGCCAGTTTGTCTGAGTGAATTGCCAGACTTGCCGGCATTGAGGCTGTTCTCTGAGTTTGGCCAGAGAGATGTTGACCCTCACAAGCAAATGATCAGATGAACCAATTGGGGCAGAGGTAGAGCAAGATATATTGACAGGGACGTTGGTCATCCCCAAATCTAGAAGGGAAGATTTGCAATTGACAGAAATCCGGGTGGGAAAGTTTACAAATCGAGTCAGCACCATGGAGTCACAGAAATCCTTTGCAGAAGTGTCATGGCTGGTGAGAGAGGTACCACCACCCAACCAATTAGCATGATGACAATTGAAATCACCATATATGAGGAAGATAGAGTTGGGATAAGTGGTTAAAAGTTGGTCCATGTTGTCAGAGAGAGAAAAGAGAAGAGAGAAGAGAGAGATGTGTAGATGGAGTCATCATTGTTGGGATGACAGTACAACACACAGATAAGCATGAGGGGGGGAGCAGAGGGGAAGTCACAGCCGGAGGTACTCCTGGAGTTTGGGAGGTGTAAGAGCAGGACAAGGAGAGTGACAAATGGAGTTCTTGAAGTACAATGCAACCCCGCCGCCAGGACAGGGTCAGGTCGATCAAACTGGAGGAGACAATAGTGAAGGAGAGACACCAAGGAGTCGGGGACATCCTGTGGGTGGAAAGATTCTGTTAAACAGATGATGTCCAGCTTCTCGGCAGCATACTGGATTGCATAATCTGTCAGATTGGAGCGAAGGCCTCGGATATCTGAGGTCCAGACACTTCGGGACAGAGTCGGAGGAGCTGCTGATAGAACACAGGGATGTGGAAAGGAGCAAGGAGATGGTGTGGTGAAGTCGGGAAGGTGTGTGGAGGGAATAAAGCTGGCAGGGGCATGGGCAAAGGGGCTAGGGGGAGAAGTGGGGGTGGAACAGAGAAGGAGCAGGATGCGATGTAAGCTGGGAATGGGTGGGATGAGGGTGGAGCAGATGGAGGGTTGGGGGGGGGTCGCACTGACACGGAGCCGGGTTTAAGATCATTAATGGATTGTAAAGGGGAAATTGGACGATTCAGCACAGGAGGATATGGTTTGGGAAAGAAAAATTGATGCAAGACACGACCAGCAAAACAGGAGCCATTACTATAATTCATGGAGTCGTGTTTATTCTTTATGTAAATGTGTATCATGTAGCGCCGTCTCCAGGTGGGGCAGGGTATTACAAGTCTTCACCATTTACAGTGCAGTATTCCTGTCCTCATGTTTTCCAGTATAGTGAGATGTTTTGAATTATTAGCAATAGTTGTGTTTTTGCCTCATGCACGTAACCCAGGTAATTATTATTTTTGCCTATACAGAGCTGTCAGTTGCCTATACACTGCCCAAATAAAGGTATGCGTCAGAAGAATGTATTGGGCCCGAACTGTTCTCATGGATCAGGCATTGCCGGGCGGAGGTATGCGCTCTACCGAGTGCCCTTACAGTTTTACCCTGTTATTTTAGAGACTTTGCATGACATGTTTGGTATGTTAAATGTTGTTGCCTCGCCGTGGTGGTGGAAACTGATATTTAGTTAAATATTGTTGCGGTTGTGGGGGTAGATGGAGGAATTTCATCGGAAAGTTAGGATTGTATGGAGTTGCTTGGTCCGTTGACGTGTAGGAGACATCTCTATGTAAATTAAGTTGGGAGACTGTGAGCTGAAGTGTTACATGCCACCACACAGGGAGTGTGGGGGGGGGGGGTTGTGCGGTGTTAATTAGATAGGGATTAAGGCCAATTTTCCCCAGTATGTGATTTTCCCCCTGTGACCTATTCCTACATTTTTTGCATTTACAAGCCAGCCATGGAGTTGCGTTTTTATAAAAACCACAAAGATAATAACAAGCAAGCAAAACGTGCGGAGCAGGCAGAAGCCCCGCCTTCCCAGGTTTTGTGCGAGCAAGCCACGCCCAGAGGTGGAGGCAGCGAGGAGCTGATTGGTTTGGTTGGTTCAGTTCGGTGTGTAAGTAAGGGATGTAAGCGGTCGAGAGACGAGCGGGCTAGGAGATGGCGTGAAAGATCAGGGCATTACGGCTGGCTTTCCTTTGACGCATGAAGAAGGGTGAAGTTCACAGTTGTAGTTGTGAGAGGAACGTGGCTGGGACGGAGGATCTTGCTTTGCTCTCCTCTACTCGACTCTACTCTACTCTACTCTCAGCACAACGAAACAGCTGCGTGATTCACGTGTTATGCTGTGAATTGGCTCGCGGACTGAGCAAGACGCTGGTCATCAACTCTTGGCTGGTCGTGAGAGATGGACCTCGAAGCCTCGTGTATGTCACCGAAGAGACGGCGCCATTCTGCAAAGCCATGGCGTCGGTGTGGACGTTCGATGCAAGAAGCTGCATGGGGTCTCTGAGCCTTGGTGTTGAATCCCTCACACGAATTGCCCGACGTACGTTCGTCCCGCTGCAAGAGAGCGGCTCGGTGCCATTTTTGGGCGCATCTACCGGTGCAGGACGAAGCACTTCAGTTCCAAATTTCCACAGAGACCATCTCTGGACAAGCTAAGTGCCAGAATAAAAGGTAGGATTTGCTTATATTTTGTTTCCCCCTTGTCTGTATTGGAGTCCGTGTGTTGAAGCACCTCGACTTTAGGCTTTAATTTACTTCATGTTATCATTATTATGATTATCATTATTATTACTAGTACGTGCCCGTAAAAAAAAAATAAAAAAAATTTAATAAATAAATATTCAAACCGCGAGCAACAAACAACAACCACGCAGGCCGTTTCTTCGCTCTCGAGTGCCCGGACGTGCATGGCCCGGAAGTTCAAATATGATTCGCAGTTACGATTATTCGCAATTTAGTTTTAATACCCAATTATTCAATTAGCGCCAACGTATTTTTTTCCTTTTCGCAATGTCGTGGCAAGGAAAAACAAAAAGAGAAGACAAGAGAGAGAAAAAAAATTTACTTCCTGGTTCGGAGAATACCAGCACTCTGATGTTACCGAAATGTATGCACCGTCTAATATGAAAACGATCATAACTTGGGGCATTGTGTTTATCTATAAATGCGCATAAGAAATCGAGAAATTATTAGAATACACAAAGTCATCACCATCCGGAAGTCCGTACGTTATAACCAGTAATGGATCCGGAAGTCCGTACGTTGTAACCCGTAATGGCGAATGCGGCTGAACTTCCCTTCCCCATCGGCCACGCCCACGCAACAACGTGTCTTGTCATTGGTTTGGTAAATAAATGGCCATAACGTGGGAAGCACTTGTCCGATTAATATCAAACCTTGAAAAGGCACATCCTCAGGGCCCCAGCAATATACCTGGCAAGTTTCAATTAGATCAGACCAGCGGTTGTCGAGAAACAGCGGTCACAGACACACACACACACACACACACACACACACACACACACACACACACACACACACACACACACACACACACACACATTGCTGGAATTATAGATAGATTATGAGTGCATGCCCGTACGTGCGGGCCTGTATGTGCGGGCCCGTACGTGCATGCCCGTACGTGCGTGCTCGTACGTGCGTGCCCGTATGTGCAAAAAAAAAAAAAATTCATTGATAATTGTCACGTCAATTGTGACGTCATAGCACCGTGTTCTGTCATTAGTTTGGTAAATTAATGGCCATAACTTGGGAAACACTTGGGAAACAGCTGAAACAGATGAAGAACGATATCAAACCTTGAAAAGGCACATACTCAGGTCCCCAGCGTCAATTGTGACATCATATCAAACGAAGAAGAAGAAGAATTGTGACGTCAATCGTGCAAATTTTTTTTTTTTAATGGTGACATCATTCGTGACGTCATATCACCGTGTCCTGTCATTGGTTGACACATAAATGGCCGTAACTTGGGAACTGCTTGTCCGATTAATATCAAACCTTGAAAAGGCACATCCGCGGGTCCCCAGCAATATTCCTGGCAAGTTTCAATTAGATCAGACCAGGGGTTGTCGAGAAACGGCGGTCGCAGACACACACACAGACACAGAGATTGCTGGAATTATAGATAGACTAGTACGGGCCCGTAGGGGAGTGCCAGTATGTGCAGCCCTCTCTCGCCTCCTCTCTCTCGACCCCCTCTCTTGTCCCCCTTCTCTCGCCCCCTTCTCTCGCCCCCCTCTCTCGCCCCCCCCACTCTCATCCCCCTCTCTCTCGCCCCCTATCTCACCCCTCTCTCTCCCCTCTAGTCTCGTCCTTCCACTCTCCCCCCTCCCTCTCCCATCCCCCTCTCTCGCAGATATTGGTCGACAGATAAATAGCCGTAACTTGGGAACTGCTCGTCCGATTAATATCAAACCTCGAAAAGGCACATCCGCGGGTCCCCAGCAATATTCCTGGCAAGTTTCAATCAGATCGGACCGTCAATTGTGCAAAAAATAAAAAAATAAAAAAATAAAGAAACAAACAAACATTAATTGTGACGTCATTTGTGATGTCATAGCACCGTGTCTTGTCATTGGTTGACAGATAAATGGCCGTAACTTGGGAACCGCTTATCCAATTAATATCAAACCTTGAAAAGTCACATCCGTGGGTCCGCAGCAATATTCCTGTAAAAATTCAATCAGATCAGACCATCAATCGTGCAAAAAAAACAAAAAAAAAACATTAATTGTGACGTCATTCGTGACGTCATAGCACCGTGTCTTGTCATTGGTCGACAGATAAATGGCCGTAACTTGGGAACCGCTCGTCCAATTGACATCAAACCTTGAAAAGGCACATCTGCGGGGCCCCGGCAATATTCCTGGCAAGTTTCAATCGGATCGGACCGGCGGTCGTCGAGAAACGGTGGTCGCAGACAAACAGACAAATGGACACACACACATATACATACAGAGATTGCTGGAATTATAGATAGATTACATTTTCAATTACCCTGGGAAATATTTATATTGTCATTAAATCCCCACGTTTATTTTAAGTTGCTGTGCCCGTGTATTTGTCATGGGCTTCAAGTATAAAGCGCCGTGCCTCCGTCGCTCTGCCAGTGCCGACTGCCCCTCCTGCGCGCGCCATAATCTCTGAGGCTCGCGTGTCCGCCTCCTAAGGAAAAATGCTTGGCAATCCGGACTGGCCGGTGTTAACTGCCCGTTGACATTTGGGTCGGGTCGGGTTGGGGGGGTGGGGTAACGTAACCGCCCAGACCTGCGACCATATATGTGCATTAATCCCCCCCCCCCAACCTAGAATTCTGGATCTGCCCCTGAGAAGGGAGAACTTTCCAGCATTTTCTCCATGTTGCTCTCACCAAGCACCATCTTAACGAAGAACGACATCTCGGGAAGTTTAGAACTCCAATGGCCTCCAAGGTAGAACTCAAAACAGAACCTGCTTTTTTGAATGTCCCAAAATATTGTTGCGAATTTGCGCCCGCCGGCGTGCGGACGGCCACGTGACTTGAATCGCGGCACGTCACCCACCGGACGGACAATTCAGTAGTGACCCTCTCGGACCAACGCCGGGAGCTAGTCACGGGTGGGGGTTTAACCTCACCACGATCGTGCCAATTGCCCACCCGTGCAGGATAGGATCGCTCGCCAAATTTGATCTACCTAAGTACCTGCGCGAATGGTCGACCAGGCAATCGCACCATGCCACAGGCCGACTCCGGACACGAACCGCTTAAGCGGTCCGTTCCGTGCTCCAGTGATAACCGAGCGGTGTTATCGTCGGCCTCAACGGTTCCGATTAATTATCGGGCATATTAAGCCCACTACGAACCCTTTACGTGAAGCAGGATGGAGGGTCAATAAAGAAAAGATGAAGCGAAACGGGAAAACAGTTCACACAATGCACATTTATTACGCGACACACGGAAAGCACACATATACAGCCAAACAGTAAAAATGCACATATAGCAGTTAAAACAAAAAAAACAATGACGCAGAGTTACTACTGACTACGCGCACACACGGCAACACTTATACAGTTCTACTTTACAGACGGTGCCAACACACATTTACTCAAAAGCAAAGGAAAGAAGCCACCCTCATAGACAAGGGGGCAGACGGGCCTGTAGGCCAATATGCGCGCGTAACCTGAAGGAGCGGCCTGGCCCGCGAGACCGGAGGGGGGGGGGTCCTACCCGCGTCCTTGTGACGCGTTGGCGGATGAGCCACAGATCTGGCCGCGTGGCTGTGCCCCGACTCCATGCTCCTTGGCGGGTTTCTTTGGCACGACGTTTGGAGTGGGGTGGGAACGGGGCCCCCTTTTTGCACTATCTCAGCGCGGGGGAAAGGGGGAATTGTTGATGCCCTGGGGGAGGAGAACGGCTGGCTGGCCCAGTTCCCGCGACGAGCGATCTCACACCGCGACCTCGTCGCCGACCACCGTCCTCGCCTCGGACCCGAGCTCCTTTGCCTCTTCCCGCAACTCTCCTCAGCCGACTGCAGAACCCAACTCGATGCCACACCGATGACTTCGCCACCCGACTCCACTCTCTGCCCTGCCGACACACACTGCTACTGCCACACTCTGCCACGATTCGCCTTGCGCTCGCCGTTTTATAGGCCGGCAGGAGAAAGCAATCTGTTAGGATACGGGTTATGCAAATATCCGGATCAGGATGACCTCAGGGGCGGAGCCACGCTCGCCCATTGGATGGAGGAAAAGTGGGCGTGAACCTCCCCTGATCCTAGAATTTGCATATATTGATTTCACACAGATGCGCCTGGAGGCGGGGCCAAGCCGCTCCGCGCTTGCTAATTGGACGGATCAGAAGTGGGCGTGTAGCGTTCTTGATCCGAATTCTCCCTCGGAAATGCCGCTACTTGCACTCGCGGCCTGGCGCGCATCGCTAAACGAGCCCAAGACAGCCCGACGCTCAGTGTTCTCAGGTGGTGCGGGAATGGCCGTAGAAGGAGAGAGGTGAGGGTGGTGGAGGGTTTATCGGTGGTGATTTGATGGTTATGGTGCCATTTGGGAATGACGGTGATGCGATGTTTGCGGGATTGAGTTGTGAAGGTAAAGGTCGTGGCTGTTGGCGTTGTTGTTGTTGTCTGAGGGTTAGAGCGTGGTTGTAGTTGGTGACGATGGCTGGCGTGGTGGTTAAGGTGGTTGTTGTGTGATGGCGGTTGAGACGTGGTTGGTTCAAAATAAAGATAGAACAGAAAAACGGCTATCTCAAAGCGTCGCAGCCCGAATGAATCACATAAATTCCCTCTAAACAACGGGTTTGGGGCTAACTACACATGTACTTAGAGATATCTCACCTACGGGCCCTGAATGGTGTAATGCGAATTTCCACAGCTGTAACAATATTTTCCTCACTTTATATATTTTGTCGGTCTTTTAAAGGTTGGTCTCATATTCAGAACTATCAAGGCAGAACTGTCTTTGTGATTGATTAATCTTTTAACATTTCACATGTTGAGTCGTCAAGGTAGGAAAAAGTACCTCAAGTGTCGAGGTGATAATAATCAAGATAAAGGAGGGAGTAGAATTTAATATTTAACGAATCTGCTCTCAGGAATCCAAATCACCGTCCGAGCTCCGATAACAACGAACGGAATCGCCTCACCGCCTTAGGACGTCGACACGATCGTGTCCGAGTGTAATATTGGGAGTTACATGAATGTTGATGAATACATGACAATTACATGCTTACGATGTTCTTTGGGTTTTTTTTTTTTGCATTATTCGTTGTGATTTTCACGAAAAAAATGAATATTAATGAATGCATGATGAGCAGGAACTGAGGCGGCGGAGCCGAGTGACGTCAGCGGGTTGTCGAGGGTCGAGCCGAGTGACGTCAGCGGGCTGTCGAGGGTCGAGCCGAGTGACGTCAGCGGGCTGTCGAGGGTCGAGCCGAGTGACGTCAGCGGGCTGTCGAGGGTCGAGCCGAGTGACGTCAGCGGGCTGTCGAGGGTCGAGCCGAGTGACGTCAGCGGGCTGTCGAGGGTCGAGCCGAGTGACGTCAGCGGGCTGTCGAGGGTGGAGCCGGAGAAGTGATGAAAGGAGATGAGCGAAAGATCCTTCGTGTGGGCTGTCATTGCTTTTACACAACAACGAGGGGACACAACCGGACATCGTGGGATTCCCTATATCAATTATTATTTATTTAAATACAGCACGTACCGTGTCCCGACTCGTGACCCTCGGGTGGAGCGATCCTGGACCCGCAGTCCGTGTGAGAACCTTCCGGACTGAGCACGTTCCTTCCATTCGAGATACTCGTGGATCCCGGAGGGTTCTCTCTGTTCTCCTCACACGAGAAATCTCGTTTCATGGCGCACGGTAGAGTTGCGTACAGTATCGTGCAGTGAATGAAGACACGACAATCCCTCAACTCGAGCGATCCCTGAAAACGAGTTCATTCATCAATTCCAATCCGCAGATTCGCCACAGATCGACGACGTCGTTAAACACATTCGGGTTTTGTTTAAAAAAACTAAAAACGAACAAGAATTCCTGATCGAACCACAATGGAGAACGAGAACCCACGGGCTCGTGTTTGGACCTTGAACATCACAAACGGGACAATCAGAGCTTTCCGAACATCTTCATTGAACGTTACATTTTGCGTTACATTTTGCACACAATGTCAAGGCTCATGAAATGGAAGAAAAGTATTTTTTGTGTACTTGCAAAGGTATCCGGCTTTGCCGTGCCGGGCCACTCTGGGTCCCTGCTCCCACCCCTTCCCATCCCTCCACCCTCCCCCACCCCTTCCAATCCTTCCACACTCCCCCTCCCACCCCCATACCATCCCTCCACACTCCACCCCATTCCCATCCCTCCCCACTCCACCCCTTCCCATCCCTCCACACTCCCCTCCCTCCAACACTCCCCCACCCCTTCCCATCCCTCCACTCCCCTCCCTCCACACTCCCCTCCCTCCAACACTCCCCCACCCCTTCCCATCCCTCCACACTCCCCTCCCTCCAACACTCCCCCACCCCTTCCCATCCCTCCACACTCCCCTCCCTCCACACTCCACCCCCTTCCCATCCCTCCACACTCCCCTCCCTCCACACTCCACCCCCTTCCCATCCCTCCCCACTCCACCCCTTCCCATCCCTCCCCACTCCACTCCCCTTCCCATCCCTCCCCACTCCACCCCCTCCTATCCCTCCCCACTCCACCCCTTCCTATCCCTCCCCACTCCACCCCTTCCCATCTCTCCCCACCCCCACCCCTTCCCATCCCTCCACAGCCCACCCCTCCCCATCCCTCCCCACTCCACCCTTCCCATCCCTCCCCACTCCACCCCTTCCCATCCCTCCACACTCCCCTCCCTTCACACCCCACCCCCACCCCTTCCCATCCCTCCACACTCCACCCCTTCCCATCTCTCCCCACTCCACCCCTTCCCATCTCTCCCCACCCCACCCCTTCCCATCCCTCCACAGCCCACCCCTCCACAGCCCACCCCTTCCCATCCCTCCACACCCCACCCCTTCCCATCCCTCCACACTCCCCTCCCTTCACACTCCACCCCCACCCCTTCCCATCCCTCCACACTCCATACCCACCCCTTCCCATCCCTCCCCACTCCACCCCTTCCCATCCCTCCCCACTCCACCCCTTCCCATCCCTCCACACTCCACCCCTTCCCATCCCTCCACACTCCACCCCTTCCCATCCCTCCACACCCCCTCCCTTCACACTCCACCCCACCCCTTCCCATCCCTCCACACTCCCCTCCCTTCACACTCCACCCCCACCCCTTCCCATCCCTCCACACTCCATACCCACCCCTTCCCATCCCTCCCCACTCCACCCCTTCCCATCCCTCCACACTCCACCCCTTCCCATCCCTCCACACTCCACCCCTTCCCATCCCCCCACTCCACCCCTCCCAGGCGATCCACAGCTCTGCATCTCAGGAGGCATTCATAGCTCCGCCCCGCCTCTTTCGTGCAAAGTCTCTCGGCGCCCCCCTGTTGAGGTTTACGTAGAGGTTTTATGCACAATTTCCTAAACCATAATCCCTAATTATTACCACGCACCACCCTCTGTGGCACAAATGCAAGCAAGACAATCGTTAAGCTGATGTTTCCCTACTCGTACACCGAGATGGCTATAAACTCGCACATGGACCATGCTACACTATACATTCCTATCTGTTCTATGGTAATATCTAACCCCCTCCCCCTTACAAATGTAACACAGCCCCCCCCCCGCCCCTCTGGAACTGCAGCTCCCGCAAAGTTCACTGCAGGGGCAACAGCTCCAGCTTTAACACTTACAGACTCACACCAAAATTGACGTCAACCTATCCAATTTCACCGGCTACCTGCCCTTCTGGAATATATCAAGTCACATGGGACCGAGTGGAACATTCCCACATTCATACACAATTTCCTCATTCACAACAACCACCAATTTCCCTGCGAGGCCATGGCTTCATCTTTTATCAATCTGTAGGTCTGGCCCTAACTCGGCAGCGGGGAGGTCCTGCACAAGCAAGATGGTGGGGGCACTTTAGGCTATGGTGTCCGCAATCCAGGTGCAGTCGCCAACCTCACGACTTCTATGCCCCCCCCCCCCCACACACTCCTTCAACTTCTTGGCCACCAGCAGCCAAACAACTCCTTTGCTGTACATCCTGCCGGGGATGGTCTTCACACACAGGTTCTCCTGGCCTCCGGCACTCTGGGCCACCCCCCTCCCCCCCACAGTCACCGCTACTCCAGAGCCTCATCCATATCTGCGGACACACACCTTACCCACCCACACAACCCCAAATGTCACTCCCTCCCCGATTGCCATACATTTTTCACCACCTGCAATACAGAGTACTGGGTACCTACCCTACCATGGCCTGCATACACATTAATGTATCATTAATCAAAAAGGCTTCAGCACTTTCGAGCGACTAAAGAAAAAAAATCCCCAAAAACTATTGCTTTTTTCAAAATTTTACAAACATATATATATATATATATATATATATATATATTTTTTTTTTTTGTTAAAACACTCCCTGGTACTCACTGATGAACCTCTAAAAGTTTGATGATGATCCGTTCAGCCATCTCTGAGAAAAATGGTGACACACAGATGACAAACAGTTCTCATAGTAAAGACGAGCAAATACAATCTGTTTCCTCGCTGATGGGAACATGAAGGGGGGGGGAGGAAGGGGAAGGGAGAGAGGAGGGGGGAGGGAGGGAGAGAGAGAGAAAGGGGAGAGAGAGATGGGAGGAGAGGGTGAGAGATGGGAGGAGAGGATGAGAGAGGGAGAGGGGAGAGAGAGATGGGAGGGGAAGGGGAGAGAGGAGAGGGGGGGTTCCGGCAGATGTGACATCCACTTTAATGGCATCCACACTGATGAATCAATCTCCCTGTGAAACACTAGGATGACAGTTTATGGCTGGGTCAGGATTCTAACCTAGGCTAGACAGCTTAGAGTGAGCGTGCGTACCTCCTAGCTCTCTTGCCATCATGTTAACAAAATAGGACACACATTGATGAATCACCCTGCCTGTCAAACACCGGGATGACAGTTTATAGCTGGGTCAGGATGCAAACCCAGGGTACACAGCTTAGAGCGAGCGTGCGTACCTCTCGGCTATCCTGCCATGAAGTTAATGAAACATTTCATTTTTTTTATTTACATTTATCTATGCTGAAGTGACAGGCCGTATAATGAAAGAATATTGTACAAAAAGGGGAAATTGCACATTTTCAGTGAGCCAGCAATCACCCGATACCCCGCAGAACAATGTGGGGCCAATGCAGGCGAGTGGCCCCTGAAAATTGTTCAAGTCGATCGACATACATTACATTCAGTGACAGTGCGAATATTGTAGAGTACTCATCAAGTGGCTAAAGCACTCCAACGAAGCGGTTGATAAGTAACGGCTCACTCGGCAAGCGATTAGCAATCTCCAAACCGTCAAATTAAACACACAACTCCCAGAGACGCCCCAAATATCAAATGTCTGAACTGGTCAAATAAACTTTTTTTATCAGTCGGAACTGCTGCTAAGTTCAGATCATGAGCTTAACTTTTGCAATTCAGTTTAGTTTAAGAGGTTCTCGAGGTTATGGCATATGCGGAAATGAAATAAAGCCGGCAACGCTGGCCTCTCCGGGTGTTTATAAGCATTGCAATGTGACCAGTTTATTTCTCTTTCTCTCTCTCTCTCTCTCTCTCTCTCTCTCTCTCTCTCTCTCTCTCTCTCTCTCTCTCTCTCTCTCTCTCTCTCTCTCTCTCTCTCTCTCTCTCTCTCTCTCTCTCTCTCTCTCTCTCTCTCTCTCTCTCTCTCTCTCTCTCTCTCTCTCTCTCTCTTGTACAGTATCAGCTATTCCTAAAATATAATATAATTTGAAGGATTGATGTAAATTATGTAAACCTCAAAACACAGTTCCCTTAACTCAAGGAAGAACCTTAACCTGTAAGCAAATTAATGGGTTTCCAACTGCACAGATCATCAGCTGGGCACCGTTCTTCCTCAAGGTTTCAATCCTTTCAGCCTAGGACCTCTCCAAACGGCAGATCCACAACCTTGGTCACGGATACACATCAGTACATTACCTACATAATTCGATCCACGGCCTCGATTGCGACCATGCAGTCAGTCAACCCATCAATGTAGCGCATCACTAATTAGACTTTACTCGCTGGAGGATTGAATGTATTACTACATAGTTACAACTCCCACCACACTTATAATGTAACAATATATTGTTACGGCTGTGGAAATTCGCAAACCACCATTCAGGACCCGTAGGTGAGATATCTCTTAAGTACATGTGTAGTTAGCCCAAACCCGTTGTCTAGAGGGAATTTATGTGATTCATTCGGGCTGCGACGCTTTGAGATAGCCGTTTTTCTGTTCTATCTTTATTTTGAACCAACCACGTCTGAACCGCCATCACACAACAACCACCTTAACCACCATGCCAGCCATCGTCACCAACTACAACCACGCTCCAACCCTCAGACAACAACAACAACGCCAGCAGCCACGACCTTTACCGTCACAACTCGCTCCCACATCATCGCATCATGCCATTCCCAAACGGCACCATAACCATCAAACCACCACCAAAAACCCTACACCACCCTCACCTCTCTCCTTCTATGGCCATTCCCGCACCACCTGTGAACACTGAGCGTCGGGCTGTCTTGGGCCCGTTCAACGATACGCACCGAGCCGCGAGTGCAAATAGCGGCCTTTCCGAAGGAAAATTCGGATCACAAACGCTAGAGGCCCACTTCTGCTCCATCCAATTAGCAAGCGCGGGGCGGCTTGGCCCCGCCTCCAGGCGCGTCTGTGTGGACTCGATATATGCAAATTCTAGGATCAGGGGAGGTTCACGCCCACTTTTCCTCCGTCCAATTGGCGAGCGTGGCTCTGCCCCCGAGGTCATCCTGATCCGGATATTTGCATATTGTTTTCTCCTGCCGGCCTAGAAGAAGGCGAGCGCAAGGCAGAGTGAGTCAGTTTTGGTTGGAGAGCAGAGTCGAGTCGGGTGGCGAAGTCATCGGTGAGGCAGGAAGAGTTGGGTTCTGGAGTCGCGAAGAAGAGTTGTGGGAAGAGGCCAAGGGGTTCGGGTCCGAGGCGAGAAGGACGGCGGTCGGCGACGAGGTCGCGGTGTGAGATCGCTCGCCGCGGGACCCAAGCCAGCCAGCCATTCTCCCTCCCCCAGGGCATCAACAATTCCCCCTTTCCCCCGCGCTGAGATAGTACAACAAGGGGGCCCCGTTCCCACCGCACTCCAAACAACGTGCCAACAAAACCCACCAAGGAGCACGGAGTCGGGGCACAGCCACGCGGCCACATCTGCGGCTCGTCCGCCAACGCGTCACGAGGACGCGGGTAGGATCCCGCCCGCCCCCCCCGGTCTCGCGGGCCTGGCCGCTCCTTCAGGTCACGTGCACATATTGGCCTACAGGCCCGTCTGCCCCCTTGTCTATGAGGGTGGCTTCTTTCCTTTGCTTTTGAGTAAATGTGTGTTGGCGCCGTCTGAAAAGTAGAACTGTATAAGTGTTGCCGTGTGTGCGCGTAGTCGGTCGTAACTCTGCGTCGTCGTTGCTTTGGTTTGGGTTGCTATAGGTGCATTCTGACTGTTTGACTGTATATGTGTGCTTTCCGTGTGCCGGGAAATAAATGTGCTTTGTGTGAACTGTTTTCCCGTTTCGCTTCGTCCTTTCTTTATTGACCCTCCATCCTGCTTCACGTGAAGGGTTCGTAGTGGGCTTAATACGCCCGGTAATTAATCGGAACCGTCGAGGCCGACGATAACACCGCTCGGTTATCACTGAAGCACGGAACGGTCCGGAGTCGGCCTGCGGCGTGGTACGATCGCCCGGTCAACCATCCGCGCAGGTACTTAAGTAGATCAAATTTGGCGAGCAACCCTATCCTGCGCGGGTGGGCAATTGGCACGGTCGTGGTGGGGTTAAACCCCCACCCGTGACTAGCTCCCGGCGTTGTTCCGAGAGGGTCACAACTGAATTGTCCATCCGATGGGCGACGCGGTCGCGATTCGAGTGACGTGGCCGTCCGCACGTCGGCGGGCGCGAATTCGCAACAATATTATACTAATCATAACATAACTAATCATACCTATAACATTAGTTAATAATCTCTACTATAAGAGAGCCGCTTGTCTGTGTATCACCATTTTTCTCAGAGATGGCTGAATGGATCTTCATCAAACTTTCAGAGGTTCATCAGAAAATTTGAAAAAAAAAATTTTTTCGAGAAATTTTAAAAAGAAATTTTTATTTTTGGGGAATTTTTTTTTTTTTAATCGCTTCATAGTGCCGAAGCCTTTTGATGAATGACAGTTACATTCAAGTACACATATGTATGAATAAATACAAAACAATTACCAAACATTTAAATTGAAATAAACCTCTTCCAGAAGCGGTCAAAGTTGATGGTGCATCTTCTTCCTTAACGGCACCATATTTATATATCGGGGTAAAACTTAACCCAGAAACATCAACGGCACATCCACGAACATCCATTCGATGAATAACGTCCAATTCCACTTCTAAGGAAACACTTTTACAATATGCCTCTTCGCCAATAATCTACAGGGTGTTTACAAAGTCCCGTTACCCCCTCTGCAGAAACTGAATATTAAATGAACACACAAGAGGTATAACTATAAATTATGAATACACAAGAATTTTATTGTCATAAAAACCAAAGTGTTAACATATACATACATACATATATATATATATATATATATATATATATATATATATATATATATATATATATATATATATATATATATATATAGCACACCAGGGTGGATGATGATGTGGGGGGGGGGGGGGGGGTAAAAAGGGACTTTGTGACATTTCTCAAAGTGCAAAGTGATTTTGCAATCTCTTGGTTTCGGGTTTCGTTGTCACTTGACAGTTGCAATTCCACAGGGTTTCTGCAAATCTCACTGGATTTGTGAGTTGGACAGGCGACCGTGACGGGCCATTTTAAAATCTCTCTATAGTGCCTAAGCCTTTGTTATACGTGAAAGGTAATATTAAATGATCCCGATCCCATTTATTAGTGGGTGTAGGGATATTTTTTAGGCCCCCACAAAAAATATACCAGGCAATGCCGGGTACCCCTGCTAGTACTGAATAAAATACAATAATAAATAATACAGCAAGCCGGTAGGCGGCGATGGGTCGCCAAGCATGGAAACTATAAGATATAGAGCAAAATGGATGTCATATAGCGGATAGGGAATCACCTTAAGATTATGCATATCAATTCTCATCCAGTTCCATCTACTGATAACTACTCGGTATCCATTTGAATGAAAAGTACCGAAAATGCGGTTTGAAATTGGAAATCCCCAAAGTTCGAGGGGGTGCTGTGGGTGAACAAAGATCTAAATTGAAAATCCGGCTCGATCGTTTGTGCACAATGTAATCCAGACTATTGGTGTGAATTTTCATGACCATCCGACCATAACCCGAGGAGTAGCATTTGGTGCGAAGGCACCTCCAGCTCTCGCATATTATCAATTTTTGCACTAATTGATCTTTGACCCCTGACCTAAGCGAAATCGGTCAATATGTCCTGAGGAAAAGTTGTAGTACTCATTGAGTACCATGAACCTGCAAAGTTTCATTCGTATCGATGCACTCACCTGGTCGCTAGGGGGCCTTCAATTTTCTCCAATTTTCACACATGCCCTAATTGCAGGGGGCGCTGCAGGTAAAGTATTTCATATATCCCAAAAACCGGAATATATTTGATAGAGCATCACCTGTAGATCATTCGTGCCAAATTTCATAACCCTACGTGGGATAATGGCTTTCGGAATTGATTTCGCGTGAACGGTACCGATTTTGAAGTTTTTTCGGTTGTTGCTAGGGAACCAAAGCGTCCCTAGCAACCATCACAATTTCCAAAGCACGAGGTCATAAGATGTACCTACCACCTGAGTTTGGTCGAAATCGGCCCACGTTTACTACCAATTATGCTGATGACAAACGAACAAACATCCAAACAAACAGACAGAATTACTGACAATAAGGGTCACCTATTTCGGCGACCCAATAACAACATTAAAAAATATTAAAATAAGAATTTTAATGTGCAGTACTGGGAGGGAGGAGAAGTGGTGAACTACTGAGAGGAGGAAGGCGATGCTAGTGAGTGGTCTGGAGGCTGAGATGTCGATGGAATTGGCGCAGGATCATCGGCAGTAGAAGTCCTTTCCACCTTTTAAAAATAGTTATGCAGGGAAGACTGGGCAGCAGCTGCCTTTTTAGCATTGAAAATAACCTTGTAGCAGGTAAGGGCATTATTAACACTCGAGGACACTTTGCTAAATCTCTTGATATTTGGGTCCTCGGACACGAGACATGGCCTGCTCAATCAACCTTAAGGCCTCAGCGATGCCTTTAGTTGTAAACCTTCTGGGAACCTTGATGACCTCCTCGGATACAGATTCCTCTGCAATATTCTGTGCCTCAAATTCCATCAAGTCCTCATTTGTTAGCTCCTGTGAATGAGACTGCAGCAAGGTTTGACCATCTTCTGCCTCCATCGTCAAATTAAGTTGCTTCCCCATTTGCACAATGGGGGCACAGTTTCTTCGACAATCCATTTTAATTGGTTCTTCTCACTTCATGCTGGGCTGCATCAATATTTTTAATATCCTCGTAAATAGTATAGCCCCTCCAGAACTCCTTGACAGTAATAACACCTTCACCTTCCTTTGCCTTGACTGCTTGTGCAAAGGTCCAAGCAGGTAGTAGGCCTTGAATAATGCAATAACTCCCTGGCCCATGGGCTGCAACAGTGATGTTGTGTTAGGATGCATGTACACAACCTTAATGCCTGGATCTTGAAGACCAACAGAATCTTGAAGGGAAGGTTTTTGACTGCACAATACTCCTTAACCTGCAGCACGAAATGATGGTAGAACCAGTCCTCAAAGATGACCAAATTGATCCATGCTTTTTTGCAAGACTTCCAAATAACTGAGAGTGAGGCCTTGGTGATACCCTTCAATGCACGAGGGTTCTCAAAGCAGAACACCAGTAAGGGCTTCAGTGGGAAATTCCGAGCAGCATTGGCTCCAAGCAAAAGCTGGTTATCCTGTCCTTGGCAGCCTTGAACCCAGCCATTGACATCTCCTCCTTGGCAATGTACGTACGGTCTGGCATCTTCTTCCAATAGAGGCCGGTCTCATCGACGTTAAACAGCTGCTGAGGACTATAACCCCCTCCTGTATTATTTCAACTCATGCACTCAGGAAATCACTTGATGCGTCAACTTCAGCACCAGCAGCCTCCCCACTCACTATAATATTATGCAAATTAGCCCTTCCACTCTAAATGGATGTGTGTGTGTGTGTGTGTGTGTGTGTGTGTGTGTGTGTGTGTGTGTGTGTGTGTGTGTGTGTGTGTGTGTGTGTGTGTGTGTGTGTGTGTGTGTGTGTGTGAAGCATGGTTTTGGTGGAGTTCCAATAGAGCTTTCTGATGTGGAATGTGAAACAACAAAATGATCGTCATGACCTCCTGAGTTGATTCGGCTAATTAATTCCAAAAAAATCCGTTAGAAGTCCGATTTTTAAAATGCACGCCATGTTGAGGTACATAAAACAGCTTAATACATCCTTCTACCATGACATGACATTCTAATTACAAAATAAATCACAAAAACAATGACAACATTGTAACAAAGCAGAAAGTAATTAATACTAATAATATTTACAAGAAGAAGAATAGTAGTCACATGGTAATAATAATAACAAACATATAATCCACACGCCGGTCCCAAGCACATCTGGGCTTGGTGAAAGGCAGGCTAATGCTGAAGCAGTACAGAAGGCGGGTATGCAACAAGGCTGTGAAGACCAATTAAAATATGGTCCATCGGACCAACGTGCCCATTAGTGCTCTAAAATATTCAACCACCCTCGACGAGCCACAAAACTTTCATTACCTCTGCCACTGAAGGTAAAGGAGGTCATGTTTTCACTCCTCTCTGTCTGTCTGTTTGATTGTGTGCAGGATATCTCAAAAAAGTTGTAGACGGATCTGGATGAAATTTGGTTGGCAGGTTGGGTGTGTGACAAGGACGAACTGATTAGATTTTGGTGAAAATCCAGATCCGACTACAATAATTTTTTTGAAGTGATTCTTAACCATTGAGAGATAGGGCTAAACTAGTATATAGCACGATATCTCAAAAAGTTGGAGACAGATTCGAATGAAACTTAGTGGTCACTTTGGGTGTGTGACCACGACAAATTCATTCAATTTCGGTGAAGATCCGAATCCAGATCGAGAGATGGGGGCCAAAAACGATATATAGCATGATATTTCAAAAATGTATTGGGCCACATATGTTCTCATGGACCAGGAATTACGTGGCGGAGGTATGCACTCCACCGAGTGCCCTTCTAGTTTTCACTGGAACCTTCACGATCCCGTTCACGTTTTGCCTTTAGGTCTACAAAAATGCTCTTGGCCTTATCCACCACTTCTTATCTTCCCCCATCCCAAACCACAATCTTTTCTACCCCCATTAGTCCAGCGAAAAACCCACCTCCCTCAAATTCACTGTTTTCCTTCCCGAAAGTTCCCCGTCGTGTAAGGTTCTGAAAGTTCCTTAGTGTCCATTTTGTATTCCCTGTGTTCCCCGCCCCATCCCTCTCCCTTCCACAGATCTCCTCATGTCCCTGTTCCCCACTGTTTGTCCTTCCCTCTCCCACCACTCTTGTCTCCTACCCTCTTGTTGTGCGTTCCATGTGTTAGCTCTCAAATGAACCTCGACAATGTGTACAAAAGACAAAAAAAATGTTTTCAAGATCTGATTAAAAAAAAAAAAAGACATCTTGGATTAAACACACAAAAAAAAATAACATTACATCTCTGACACCGCTGATTGGAAGAATTTGAAACTTGGCACCTCATTCTACTCCCAATGGATAATAAAGGATGACGTCATCGGTGAATTAGTAGGCCAGCCGTAAATGTTTTAATCAAAATCCTTGTTTACCATTGACAATCAGTGTGTATGTCCATTGTCCAGGCCATAACATTTTTTTTTACCAATTCAGCTTATCTCATCAAATCTTCAACAAACCTTTATTATGAGATTGTGGAGTACACAAATGAATAAAATGTACAATTTTTTTTAAAACTTGTTTTCATCAAGTTTAGCGCGAGTAAAAAGCGGATGCGGACAAGCTTTGCATTTTAAGACGCTTTCTGGTTGAGTTGAGTTTTGTTCTGCAAAAGTGAACTTTATATCGGCAATTTTTGGAATATGCGCTCCCTTGTCACCCGTGTGAATTTTTTCATGTCTTTTCATTGATGAAGAAGTTGCAAAATCCTTGATGCACACAGAGCACCTGCAGGGCTTCTGACGTTGGTTGTTTTCTCAATTTGCGGGTTTCAGGAGGTGAGAGGAAGTTCTCCCAGAACTGAAAATCTCCACTTCCTTTTTGGTGCAAGATCATGATTCATGAACCAAACTCTGAAACTTCATTCTCGTAGCCTCGTTACAAGAGATCTTTTCAACATCTTCACTGAAAGCTCATCTGGTGCGATATTCCCCGGAATGATTTTTAAGTACTCATGAAGAATGTTCTTCATCATTCCTGGAGCTCCAACTATCACTGGTACAATTTCAGCTGTCCTTAATTTCCACATCCTCTTGACCTCATTTTTTCAGATAATAGTATTTGATCATTTTCCTAATTTCTGTGGCAGTTAGTCCAAAGTCATTGGGAACTGAAGCCTCGATCAACAATGCCGTTTTCTCCTTTTTGTGTTTGAGCACCATGTCCGGACGCAATGCTTTGTTTGCAATGTCCACCCTTGTCATGCATGAGCATTACTTGTTCATTTTCACGAACGGATTTGGTTTGTGTTTCCATGATTGTTCTAGAACCGGGATGTTGAAATGTTTATTGATGTGCCAGTGGATTACTCCGCAGATGTTGTCGTGTCTTTCTGTGTACAGCTGTTCTGACATGAGTTTTTTTATATCCCAAAAGGAGGTGACTGGTACTTTGTTTCTACTCCACAAAACCTGCAGTTGTCAGATTGGTTCAATCCCATCATTTTCTTAACAGTATTTTTCACTGTGTATTTTCTTATGTTGATGTAAATGTGAGGAATGCCTAAACACCTTGTTGCAAAGAAAACACTTATAGGGCTTCTCTCTTGTATGTATTATTTGATGTTTCTTCAAAGTTTGCGAAAGACGAAAGGCCTTAGAACACACAGAACATTTGTAGGGCTTCTCTCCTGTATGTATTCTTTTATGATTCTTCAAAGTTTGCGAAAGACCAAAGGCCTTAAAACACACAGAACATTTGTAGGGTTTCTCTCCTGTATGTATTCTTTGATGCTGATGTAAATGTGTTGAATCAACAAATTTCTTGCTACAAACAGAACAACTGTAGGGCTTCTCACCAGTATGAATGATTTCATGCCTTCTCAATAATGAAGAAATTGCAAAATCCCTGCTGCAAACAGAACACTTGTACGGCTTTTCTCCAGTGTGTATTTTTTGATGTAGTTTTAAAGATGATAACACAGTAAATGATTTGTTGCACACAGAACACCTGTGCGGCTGTTCTCCTGTATGGGTTCTTTGATGAACCTTTAAGGAAAGTAATCGACCAAATGCCTGAAGACATACAGAACACTTGAAGGGTTTCTCTCCTGTGTGTATTCTTTGATGCTCTCTCAATGTTGTCCTGCAAGTAAATGCTTTATGACACACAGAACACTTGTAGGGATTCTCTCTCATGTGTATTCTTTCATGATTGTGGAAATGTGTCAAGTGAGCAAAGGCCTTATGACACACGGAGCACTTGTATGGCTTCTCTCCCGTGTGTGTCCTTTGATGAATGTGTAAATGTGATGATTGAATAAAGGCCTTATGACATACAGAACACTTGTACGGCTTCTCTCCCGTGTGTATTTTTTGATGAACGTATAAATTTGATGAGCGACCAAACGCTTTGAGGCAAAGAGAACACTTGAAAGGTTTCTCACCCGAATGGATTCTTGCATGTATTTGCAACCCTGAGATAAAACTGAAAGCGTTGTTGCACACGGAGCACTTGTAAGGCTTCTCACCTGCATGCATTCTTTGGTGTTCGTTAAAATTTTTCAATTGAGCAAAGACTTTTGAACACAAGGAACACTTGTAGAGCTTCTCGTGTTGGTTGTTCCCTCCCTCACCGATGTGCATTCTTTGATGAAGATTTAAAGATGATAATACGGTGAATGATTTGTCGCACACAGAACACTTGTGTGGTCTCTCATTTCCTTGGATATTCTTGAGGGTCTCTGTACAACTTTTACAACTGTGGTTGAAAGACATATTGTTAAATTTGTCAGTTTCTTGACAAATGGTGAGATTCATGTGCGGATTGAAAACTTCCATGTCAAACAACTGGGAACAATTGGAACAAGAAACCAGTTTCATTTGTTTCTCTGCAAAGACAAGGTGCAAAAATCATTAAAATCACACTATTTGTGAAAAATATAGCATAATTGACAATTATTTCACTCAAGTTAGATTTGAGCAAACAAACTTTCGTGCTATTCATTTGGATGAGAAAAGCATGATAATGGATAAACAAATTTACGTCGAAACTTGAACACCTAACTTGTCAAAGTCATTAATGTATAACTGTTGTTACAACAATTAGAGCAAATATGATGACCAAGTTAATCTCCTCCATATGGAAACAGATTGTTTTATATTAAATATTTTTACAGAGGATGTTTATTAAGATATGAAAAGACAGAGATTTACGACACAAGCAACCATGAAAATGAGTAGTTTATTCTCTGCAAAAAATAAAAGTTATTGGAAAATTTAGAGATGAGTTGGGTGGAGCAACCTTGAGTGAATTTGTAGAATTGAGAGCAAAAGCTTGTGCTTATAAGTGTTATGATTAAAAAGTGGTGTTCCTAAATATGATGAGACATGATGCTATACAGTACTGTCGGACCCCACTATTTCAGGTCAGGTATGGGAGCATGTGCCAGAACAGCGCGTCGCTGCGTCCACTTTCCGCCGGTACTCCAGGGGCCTCCGTCTGGCCATCCCCCAGGCAGATGCCAGGCCCATCCCCATCTCCTTGAGATGATGGTCAACCTGCTGCAACCATGAGGCACGTGGTCGGCCCACTGGCCTCCTCCACTCATGAGACTCCCTCGCTGAGAGAATCTGGTGAGCAGGATCAGCGTCAGGAAAACGAGCCACATGTCCATACAGCCGCAGCTGACGCTCACGGACTATGCAGGTAACAAATCTCATCCGAGTCTCTCTCAGCAACCGCTCGTTGGACACAAAATCCGACCAGCGATAGCCAAGGATTCTCCGAAGAGACCTGGTACCAAAGGAATTAAGTCTCCGTCTCAGATCCTTGGTCAAAGTCCAAGTCTCGCACCCATAGAGCAAGACTGGAAGTACCAAGGACCTGAAGACTCGGACTTTCGTCCTCCCGCACAGGCACCGGCAGAGACACACCCCATGATCCAGTGAATCCATGAGTCCCCCGGCCCGGACCCAGACGCCTATTGACCTCCGCCTCACAACCTGCGGAGACATGAATATCACTGCCAAGGTAAGTGAATCTATCCACGACCTCAACATCCTCACCACAAACAGACACAGACAGGACAGCAGCATCCAAGATGTCACCGAAAGCCTGGATCTTTTTTTTGACCCAAGAAATCCGTAATCCCAACGGCTCCGACTCCTCATTCAGCACCTCGAGGGCCCCCAAGAGGATGTCTAAAGTCTCCGCAAAGATGACTGCATCATCTGCAAAATCAAGGTCCGAGATCTTGACATTGCCAAACGATGCACCGCAACTTGATCTCTCCGACATCCTCCCAAAAATCCAGTCCATACAAGTGCTGAAAAGTGTGGGGGGCAAGTACACATCCCTGACGAACTCCAGTAACAACTGGAAATAAGTCAGAGGCGGTACCACCACACTTCACAGCACTCCCAGTACCAGAGTAGAGTTCAGACATCAGATCGATCAGTTTCGGTGGCACCCCACGAAGACCAAGAATCCTCCAGAGGACATCCCGATTCACTGAATCGAACGCTTTACAGAGATCAACATAGGCTGCAAGCAGCCCCTGCCGAAACTCTCGTCTGCGTTCAGTGAGGACACGAAGAGCAAGGATACGGTCAATCGTTGACCTCTTTGGTGTAAAGCCTGACTGCTCTGGACGCTGGTGCTCAAGCAGATGGTGGCGAACCCTATCAAGAATTATCCGAGCAAAGACCTTGCCCGGCACTGAGAGCAGCGTCACCCCTCGGTAGTTGTTGCAGTCTTGGCGATCACCCTTCCCTTTCCAGAGAGGGACAACAAGGCCCCTCTTCCAGTCAGTTGGGATGATGCCTGTGTTCCAGGCAGAGCACAAAACTGCATGCAACGACGCGAGTGCAGCATTTCCACCAGCCTTGAGAAGTTCAGCATGGATGCCACAGATCCCTGGAGCTTTGCCCCGCTTCAACTGGTTCACCGCAGCCCGTGTTTCCACAAGCGATGGTGGACCACAGTTGATTCGAGGGTCAGCAACAGGGATTGTAACACCCTTGACGTCCAACTCGACAGCTGGGGGATCAGCCTGGTACAACCGCTCAAAGTAACCGGCCCAGCGGGCCTTCACTTCAGACTCCTCTGTCAAGAGCCTACCACTCTCTGCTCGAACTGCAGTGCTCCGAGGATGGGCTTGGATGAACGTAATGCGCGAATTCCCTGTAAGCGGACGAGAATCACCTGTCCACAGGTGATGCTCTACCCCTCACAGATTCCTCGCACATAGGCCTCCTTGTCCACCCTCAGTGCACGTACGGTTTTACGCCCAGCTCCCTGAACAGCTCAGCTCTGCCATTCAGCCTGGCCCTGCGACTCTGGTCAATGGTATCCAGTGTCCCTTGAGAGACAAAATTCTTCTTTTGCCCTGCGGTGAACTCCAAGGCATCCACCGGCAACATCAAGGACGGTGGTCTTGGAGGTGCTCCACAACTCTTCAGGACCCCCAAAGCACCCAGACCCCCAAGTGTCCACTCAGCCTGTTCGCAAACTCCTCAGCTACTCTCTCATCCCTGAGCTTGGCAACATCCAGCCTAGGCTGGGATGGTACCATTCTCCAGGATTTAAGGTGCAGCTTTAGAGTTGCTACAACAAGCCTGTGGTCAGTATTGAGGAACTGAGCACTCCGGTAGACCCTGCAGTTCTGGATCATCCTCCAACGACCGTCAATGAGGACATGGTCAATCTCCTTGCCACACCGCCAGCGTTGGAATACCATGTCCAGCGATGAGCTTGCGGGCGCTGAAACCATGAACCAGCCACTCCTAAGTCCATGACTTCTTGCAAAGTCAAGGAACTTAGTGCTATTCTGGTTCATAGTTCCTGACCCATGGGGACCAACACACACCTCATAACCATCCCTATCAGTTCCAGTCGATGCATTGAAATCCCCCAAGACTAGAAGTGTATCTCGTCTGGGGCACTGATCAACCACAGACTCGAGTGTGGCGTAGAATGCATCCTTCACGGTGAGATCACTCGCCTCAGTCGGAGCATAAACAGAGACCAGGGAAATGACACCTAAGGAGTGACGAATCCTTAATCTCATAATACGCTCGTTGACCGGTGTTACCTCAATTATCATTGGGGTCAGCTTATTGGCCACAGCTACAGCAACTCCTTGGGTATGATAACCATCAGAGCGACCAGACCAATAGTAGGTGTAACCACCCACCATTATCTCGCCGCAATCCGGTCTCCGAACCTCAGAGAGAGCTGCAATCCCGATGTCCAAACGCTTGAGCTCAGATGATAACAGAGACAGGTGATCATCCTCTCTTAGGGATAGGACATTCCAGGCACCCACCCGAAGGGACCGCCTCAGGTTAACCCAAGGAGACCGCCGTCTGGTGGACGACGCCTCTATTTGCGGGGGATACATTCCTATTTGCGGGGGATACATTCCTGGAAAATGCCATGAATCGCGAATCTGCGAATAGCGGGGCATTGTTTCAATGGAAAAAGTGGGGATAGGTTCCCGGCCGTTCGTGACTCATGAGGGAAAATCTAAAATCCCAAGAAAAACCATGATTATGCATGCATGCATGCATGCAAAAAAAACAAAACATGAATACGCCCATGAAAACAAAAACAAAAAAACTGCGAATACGCGAAGTACAGGGCGTTTATAAAATGTGACGACTGACGTTTATAAAATGCGACATTTTGTTTATAAAATGCCATGAAGCAGGTCGTATTTTATAAACTGCGAATACGTGGGATCCGCGAATAGCGAATCCACAAATAGCGGGGTCCGACAGTATATTGTTGAAGCATCACTTAAATTCTAGTATCCGGATCCATATTTAGATCGTCACCAAAATCCAACCATTTCGTCCTTGTTACACACCCAACCTGTCCACCCAATTTCGTCTGAATCAGTCCACAAGATTTTGAGATATCCTGACCACAGACAAAGAAAGATGGACAGTCATGAAAACATATCACCGAAGGTGGGCAGAGGTAAAGATGAATGATATAAGGAGCTACAAACATCAATTATACACAGAATTATGAAATAAAAGGCTCTGGATGCATATGATGATAAAAGATACATCTTGGAAAATGTATTTTGGAAAGTGAAAAAAAAACCTTTTATATTGTTACATTTTTAAAAAATATTCTTAATTTTTTTTTTTTTTTTTTACGATATAAAATTTCCGCTGATGTTCGTATATCTTTCAGATCAGAAGATAACTGTGATACACAGAGTTCACTCTCAAATGATATGAAGATGAATTTTAATTTAAAAGAAAACATACTGCATAAATTATGCAAAATACAAAAAATATAATGGTTGTTGAGCCTTCAGAATTTCCAGATACCCGTTATGAGATGTTTTGATCACTTCCGGTTTGGATTATTCTCACATTCATAATGAAATTCGAGCTGCTTGGTTCCACCTCACCAAAGGGGAGTTTTCTGAAACGGATTTGTCATGTTTTGTGCATGTCATTCGTCAATGTGTTGCTGTTTCATCCAGTGCAATACAGTAAACACTTAAATACCGTGGGAGTTACGTTCTTGGAAAATTCGCAATAGTTTAAACCAAGGGCTTATTGGAAAAGGGGGTTTCGGTTCCTGGGCTTCAAGAAAATATAGGTCGGTGACAGCCAAAAATAAACACATCACAATTGAAACTAAAAGGGCACTCAGTAGAGTGCATACCTCCGCTAGGCAATGCCTAATCCACAAGAACATATTCGGCCCAATACATTTTTCAAATATGATATATATATATATATATATATATATATATATATATATATATATATATATATATATATATATATATATATATATATATATATATATATATATATATATAGTTTTTGGCCCCATCTCTCAATGGTGAAGAATAACTTTAAAAATTAAATTATTCTCATATCCAGATTCAGATCTTCACCAAAACTGAATCAATTCTTCCTTGTCACACACCCAACATATCTACCAAGTTTCACCTGAATCTGTCCCACACTTTTTGAGATATCGTGCTTTCTATCATTTTGGACCCATCTCTCAATGGTGAAGAATCATTTTAAAAATTATTGTAGCCGGATCTGGATACAGATCTTCACCAAAATCGAATCGGTTCATCATTGTCACACACCCAACCTGTCCATAAAATTTCATCCGAATCCGTCCACAACTTTTTGAGATATCCTGCACACAAACAAACAAACAGACAGAAAGGGGTGAAAACATAACCTCCTTCACCTTTGGTGGCGTAGGTAATAAACATGTGAAATATATATATATATATATATATATATATATATATATATATATATATATATATAAATATAAAATGACCGTTTTTACAGCCATTTTTCCCTGCTGTGCAGGGGTTTGGCTTTTTCTTGAGGCAATGTTTTATGGCCGGATGCCCTTCCTGACGCCAACCCTGGTCGCCTCTTACGACACACAGGGATATGGTACACCTATTCTAACCGGGGCATACACCGGGACCAGTACACTGGCACTCATTTCGCCGACCTCGGAAGGATGACAGGCTGAGTCAACCCCCTGGTGTTAATTCAGCAGCCAACGGGGCTTGAACTCAGGACCCTGGGATCCCAAGCCACCATCCTAACCACTAAGCCAACACCAGGCATATATATATATATATATATATATATATATATATATATATATATATATATATATATATATATATATATATATATATATATATATATATATATATATATATATATAATATATATATATTGTTGCGGATTCGCGCCCGCCGGCGTGCTGACGGCCACGTAACTCGAATCGCGGCACGTCGCCCACCGGACGGACAATCCAGTCGTGACCCTCTCAGACTAACGCCGGGAACCAGTCACGGGTGGACCTTTCGGTCTCACCGCGATCGAGCCAATCAGCCCCCGCGTGGGATAGGGTTGCTCGCCAAATTCGACCTACCTAAGTACCCACGCGGAGGGTAGACCGGGCGATCGCACCTCGCCGCAGGTCGACTTCGGACACGGGCCACTTAAGCGACCCGTTCCGTACTATCGGGATAACCGAGCGGTGTTATCGTCGGCCTCGACGGTTCGATTAATTATCGGGCGTATTCAGCCCACTACCAACCCTTTACGTGAAGCAAGATGAGGATTCAATGAAGGAAATGACGAAGCGAAGCGGGAAACAGTTCAACACAAAGCACATTTATTCGCGCTGAACGGAAAGCACACATATTCAATTCCACCAAAAGCACATAGAAAAGAAAAACACAATGCAATTTACACAAAAAGCAAATGCGACAATGCAGATCTACTACCGATTACGCGAGCACACGGCAACACTTATACAATTTTACTTCACAGACGGCGCCGACAACACATACCCAAAACCAAGGAAAAGAATACCCTCAAGGATGAGGCGGGCCTGAGGCCGAGACCGGGTCGGGCCTACCCGTCTGGTGATGAGACGCGGAGCGGCGATGGTGCCTCAACTCCGCGGGACTCGCGGGCAGTGTCTGGTAGGGGGTGGGAAATGGGCCCCCTTGGTCGCACTATCTCAGCGCGGGGGGAAACAGGAGGGGGTTGCTGATGCTCGGGGTATAGAGGATTCCTACTCTGCCTCGAGTCCCGCGACGAGCGTCTCCACCTCGGCCAGGTCGCGCTGTCGGCCTCCCTGGGGTGCAGCTCCCTGCACGACGCGAGCACCCCCTCGTCTGCCCTCGCCGCCTCTCCACAGCTCCGTCCCCTCCGCTCCGACTCCAACGCACACGACGGCGACCAGCTCCTTTTTGCTCCTTCTTCCCAACTCCACCGCCCGCGAAGTCTTAACTCTCTCTTCTTGACTGACGAACACGGTCGCTTATATAAGCCCCGTGGCTTCGCTCTCTCAGCTTTGACCCCCTCCCTTCGACCTTTCACCTCGCTCCCCATTGGCCCGAGAAAAAGTGGGCGTGAATGCTTTTTGATCCATAAATTTGCATATATCGATCGCCCTCCAACGCCCTGGGGGCGGGGCCAAATCGCCCCTCGCTCACCGATTGGACGGCACAAAAGTGGGCGTGTGTCGTTTTTGATCCGTTTTTGAAGTGGAAAATCCGTGGTTTTGTACACGCTGTTCGGCGCGCGCCCTGCACGAGTCCAACACCGGTACCCACAAGCGGCGCAAGAACGGTGGCGATGCGACGGTTGCGAGGTGTGACGTGAAGCGGCGCCGCGGTGGGTGGTTGATGTGGTTGGTGGTGGTAACAATGGCGGTTGGTCCAAAATAAAGATAGCAAAAGAAAAACGGCTATCCTGAAGAGTCGCAGCACGCATAAATGACATGTATTCCCACTAGACAACGGGTTTGGGCCTAACTACACATGTACTTACCGAGATATCTCACCTAAGGGACCTGAATGGTGGTTTGCGAATTTGGTAACCACAACACTACCCCCTCCCCTTTTTACAGACTCGTCCCGAGTCGTCAAATTTTCGTGTGCCATCATGTGTAGTTTTCCCCTAGTACATTTTACCTACGGATCTCTGAGTGCGACATTCATGGTATTCGTGTCCCCAAAATAAATAACCTGAGGGCTGCGTAACTACCTAAACAAACTCACTCACACGGACGACTTAAATAAAATTGCCGGCGCTAGACAAACATGCCGGGGGCGCACTCATATTTACAGTACATCTTAACCTTAACTTACCAATTTTACACTAAACCATGGCCCAGGATCATTGAACTCTGCAAAAAGAAAGCAGTTAGCAGGGAGCCAGGCTGCTCGCATGCAGTCTCTGGCTCAAACAATGCAGGTGACAGGGAACGTGGCTGGCTGCCGACACGCAGTCCAAGGCCTTCCCTTTTGAACTGAACGCAGTGAACCACAACGGTGCATGGGCCGCACAAACGTAGTCTCCGTGCCAGCTCAAGTGGCACACGCAATGAGCACAACGAATGGATGCATGAACACAAACACGGTGCACGGGTCGCCACTGCAGGCCCGTGTTGTAGCTGCCAACAGGGCAGTTCTTGCAGCTTGCAAACTGTTGCTTTTACGATCCTGGCGCACATGGCAATGAACCGGGGGGGGGGGGGGCAAAGCAAAAATTGAACGGGGCTGGTGAACCTGGGCAGTGGGCATGGCATGGCAAAGGCAGCAGGCAAACACAGCCCGCAGAAGAAGGCCGCTGCAGGCAAACACAGCCGGCAGATGAACTGGCCGGCACAGGCCTTGAAGAAACACAGCCAGCCGGCAGATGAAGTGGGCCGGCACAGGCCTTGCAGCACAGCAGCTGCAGACGATCCAGCCGGCACAGGCCTCGCAGCAAAACAACAGCTGCCGATGAAGTTGGCCGGCCTCCGCCTTGAAGCAAAACACGGCCAGCCGATGAAGTTGGCCAGCCTTTGCCGTTCAGTGGAGGTTGGTGGAGGGAGTGCGGTGGTGCTGGCCACTTGGAAGGCGGGCTCGGACCTACCTACCTGTCTCCCTCCCACCTATCGCCTTTGCCTGTCACTGTACATACCCACTCCCTTAATTTGTCAAACCCCAATTTAGCCCCAACTTATTTATTTATTTTTTTATTTTTTTACTTCCCCACTATAAATCGTCCCCTAACCCCCTTTATCGTCCTTGTTCGGCTAACCTATCCTGTCACCTAGCCTACTCCCAACCCCTACGTTCCCTTCCCGGAGGGGAATGAGGGAGAGCTAACGTCCTGTGTCGAGGCCCAACTCAAGCCTCAGAATGGCCTCCCCAGAGTTCGGCGATCTATAACCAAAGTGGGTCCAGCGGCCCACAACGACAGCGAGGGGATGGATGGTGCGGAGGGGTACATCTCCTAATCTACCCTAACGATTTAACTGTTAAACTACCCCAGGGCTTTCAACAAGCGCCTCTCGCTTAAACTATTGGTTCTAACAACCCAGATTCCCGTCGCCTGTGTTGGTGTCCTTACAATTTCGGGCCTCGCCCCCCAATTTTCTCTCCGTGCCCTCACACGGTCTCCTGGCTGGGACACGTGGCTCCCTTTGGCAGGCACGACCCTCTGCCGATTCTCCCGCTATGGCACCCCCGGGCACTACACTGCCTCCGAGCCTACCAGCTCCCTAACACCGGAGAGTGCCCCCCATGGCACCTCCCCTGAAACGCACACGTGGCAGGCTGGCTTCCCGGGCCCCTTTCCGAGGGTCACCCATGCCCACAACACTGCCCACGTGGATAATGGCGCCCCGGGCCCCCGCACCAAGCAGGCGCACCCGTGCCCACTACTCTATCCCGGCCCCCCATGGGCCCATGGCCTACCGCGGCCGACTAGCCTGGTGCCCGGGGTACCCACTCAGCGATACTCACCTTTCGCAGCCACGCTCCCAAGCCCGTCAACAGGGCTCCTGCACCCCTCCAAATGGGTTTCGAGCCTACTTTCCCACCAACAACAAAACGACCTCCATTCTTCAATTTGACTAACCCCCTAACTCACTTTATACTGACCCCGGGGTCCCTTGGTCGGGAGTCACTCCTCCCCCCAATCACTCATCGCACCATGCATTCCCCATTCGCTCCACTCACACAGACCCGCTGGCCTCACTCACTCATCATGTACTCACCTCACAACTTTTCAACACACTCACCGCTGAACTCTGCCATCCTCCTAACTACATCCCCGAACTAGCTCGTGCTCCCACGTCGTCCCTTAAACTAGTAGCACGTTCCTTTTAACCTACGTAGCTAAGCTACGTCCCCTCTACACATCCACAAGTCTGTCCATGTCCTCAAATAAATCATTTTATTTCCCAACCTAAATCTGACTACAATCCCTCTAACTAATCCATTCCACGGACTCCATGAGGACTTACCCCTGCCCCATGAAGTCGGTCTAACTAAGCTAACCCTTCCCCCTAACTAGTTTCCATCCTGTGCCCAGGTTCAAGGGGGTCTTCCAACCCTTGCCCAGGAATCCTGTGCACCCGAAAGTGAGGCTTGTTCTTTTTTTTTTTTTTTACATGCGCAGCGCCAGCGCGGCAACTCACAGCTTGCGCACTTTGCATCTGCCCGTGACGTCATGCAGCTGCACGTGTTCCTCGTCCCTCCTTGGACGGTGCCATCCGGCAGAGATACCCCTCCTGCCGGATTCCAACCCCACGTGCAGCCATGGCGTCACCGTGCGCATAAAAAAACACAAGCCCCACGTCTCGAGGGGTTCCCCACGCGAACACATGTGCTTTGCCCGTTGGAGCTTAACACACACGATCGCGTGGAGAACCCGTCCGGTCCAAATCCGTAATCCTGCCTAAACTTTGTCCGTCCGCGGGATCGGCAAATCCACCGCGTGCGTTTCCGGACCGGGACTTCACTCTCGCAAGCGAGCACGTGGTGGTCTCGTGCGTTGCACAGCACGAACCTCGTGCTCGCGGCTGGGTGAACCCGGCACGGTCCCCGAAATAGCTACAGCCGCTACTCGGCTTTCTTTCATCACATGTCTCCGTCGTCGCCATTCAACACACGCACACCTGCGTGTCACGACGCTCACACTCCATTCCATCACACTCACCCCGGGAGACGCGGCTGCGTGCTCCCGCATGCCAACCGACATCTCCCTCACATACCGCTCTCTCACACACACGGTCTCCCTTGCATATGGCCGTTCACTCACGCGTGCCTCACTACTCACACAAACCATACTACTCACACACGCGGGGGCACTCAACCGCTGTCCCTCACCCACACACCGTGCCTCACTCATACACGCGGGGGCACTCAACCGCGGTGCCTCATCCACACACGCGGGGGAACTCAACCGCGGTGTCTCATCCATACTCCGTGCCTCGCTCACACACGCGGGGGCACTCACCCGCGGTCCCTCATCCACACTGGCCGTTTCATCCACACACACGGCCTCTTCCACACACGGTGCCTCATCCACACACGGCGTGCTGGGAAGCACGTACACCGGCACAATCGCCACCACACCACTCACACACGGGGTCACTTCCACACACGGGGACGCACTCACACCTTGCCCCACACACACAGGGACAACCACACTGGGGATTCGTGTCCCCACAAGGGTCTCCGGGGCCTCTATACCCCCCAAGCTTTCCGTGCACCCGTTCGCAGCACTCCTCCCCCCGACCTCGCAAAGCACGACCGAACTCACCTGGTCGTGACTCGCCTCAAGGGGGCAGACTCCCTCCCCTCGTTCCTGGAGGAGGCCATCCAGGTGCTCGCACTGGGTCCCCACATGCTCCGCGAGCTCACCCCCATTATCCTCCACTACCTCCGTGTGTGTGTGCGCGTCACTTACCCCGTCTTCATCGTGTTGTCTCTCTATTTTTTCTGTCTCCCGTGTCTCTATACATTTATAAGTTTCTGTCGTCGTCACCTCGTGTCTCGTCTCACACGTTTTGGTCTCCCCATTTAATTTTTCCCTCTTGGTCACCGTCGATTCCTCTGTCACGACCCTCGCCCAACACGCCCCCCGAATTATTTTTTTACCCGCCTCCACCGCGGGCCTGTCAGCCGTTGCACCCCCTTCCAGCTCGTTTGCTTCCACACGTGGAGTCGCCATTCCTATCTCCCTGGTCACGGCCTTCATGCCTGCCTGCAGGCATCGGCCCATGTTCTGCGTCTCACCCCGTAGCTCTTTCATTTCTTCCTTCATGTTTGCTTCCATTCCGTTTATTTGCTGTGTATTCGCATCCATCCTCGTTTTTACTTCATTTGTATTTGTATCCATCTTTTCGTTCATGCCTTTCATTTCGTTTTTCATATCCGCATTCATCTTTTGTGCATTCGCATCCATCTTCGCTGTCATTTCCGCATTCATTTTTGCCAGCATGGTGATTAGCTGGGCCATGTCGGGTACGCTTGGGTGAGCCGTTTCGGCAGGGGTTGGGGAAGGGTTTTGGTGGAGAGGGGGAGGGGAGGTGTCATACACCGCGGCCGCTGCCGCACCTATTTCGGGCTCTGGGTTCAGTTGGGCGAGTCCGTGTTCCTGCACAATCAACATTTCCTGCACGGGGATTCCATCCTGGACCATGGACTCTACATTACTACACATATACATTTCTAATACCCCCGGGTCCCGCTCGCCTTGAGACGCCATCTTGCTTCTCTTAAAGGGTTAATTTGAATCGCTCGTAATTTGGAGGGAATCGGGGGTCGCTTCTCTCACCCCTGGACCGATTCCCGTGAATTTAGCCGGAGACAGGAGAGCCCGTTTTCCCGTTCTCCGATACCAGTGCCGCGAGGAGGGCGATGGATTTGTATCCCACTCCTGACACCAGTGTTACGGATTCGCGCCCGCCGGCGTGCTGACGGCCACGTAACTCGAATCGCGGCACGTCGCCCACCGGACGGACAATCCAGTCGTGACCCTCTCGGACTAACGCCGGGAACCAGTCACGGGTGGACCTTTCGGTCTCACCGCGATCGAGCCAATCAGCCCCCGCGTGGGATAGGGTTGCTCGCCAAATTCGACCTACCTAAGTACCCACGCGGAGGGTAGACCGGGCGATCGCACCTCGCCGCAGGTCGACTTCGGACACGGGCCACTTAAGCGACCCGTTCCGTACTATCGGGATAACCGAGCGGTGTTATCGTCGGCCTCGACGGTTCGATTAATTATCGGGCGTATTCAGCCCACTACCAACCCTTTACGTGAAGCAAGATGAGGATTCAATGAAGGAAATGACGAAGCGAAGCGGGAAACAATTCAACACAAAGCACATTTATTCGCGCTGAACGGAAAGCACACATATTCAATTCCACCAAAAGCACATAGAAAAGAAAAACACAATGCAATTTACACAAAAAGCAAATGCGACAATGCAGATCTACTACCGATTACGCGAGCACACGGCAACACTTATACAATTTTACTTCACAGACGGCGCCGACAACACATACCCAAAACCAAGGAAAAGAATACCCTCAAGGATGAGGCGGGCCTGAGGCCGAGACCGGGTCGGGTCTACCCGTCTGGTGATGAGACGCGGAGCGGCGATGGTGCCTCAACTCCGCGGGACTCGCGGGCAGTGTCTGGTAGGGGGTGGGAAAGGGGCCCCCTTGGTCGCACTATCTCAGCGCGGGGGGAAACAGGAGGGGGTTGCTGATGCTCGGGGTATAGAGGATTCCTACTCTGCCTCGAGTCCCGCGACGAGCGTCTCCACCTCGGCCAGGTCGCGCTGTCGGCCTCCCTGGGGTGCAGCTCCCTGCACGACGCGAGCACCCCCTCGTCTGCCCTCGCCGCCTCTCCACAGCTCCGTCCCCTCCGCTCCGACTCCAACGCACACGACGGCGACCAGCTCCTTTTTGCTCCTTCTTCCCAACTCCACCGCCCGCGAAGTCTTAACTCTCTCTTCTTGACTGACGAACACGGTCGCTTATATAAGCCCCGTGGCTTCGCTCTCTCAGCTTTGACCCCCTCCCTTCGACCTTTCACCTCGCTCCCCATTGGCCCGAGAAAAAGTGGGCGTGAATGCTTTTTGATCCATAAATTTGCATATATCGATCGCCCTCCAACGCCCTGGGGACGGGGCCAAATCGCCCCTCGCTCACCGATTGGACGGCACAAAAGTGGGCGTGTGTCGTTTTTGATCCGTTTTTGAAGTGGAAAATCCGTGGTTTTGTACACGCTGTTCGGCGCGCGCCCTGCACGAGTCCAACACCGGTACCCACAAGCGGCGCAAGAACGGTGGCGATGCGACGGTTGCGAGGTGTGACGTGAAGCGGCGCCGCGGTGGGTGGTTGATGTGGTTGGTGGTGGTAACAATGGCGGTTGGTCCAAAATAAAGATAGCAAAAGAAAAACGGCTATCCTGAAGAGTCGCAGCACGCATAAATGACATGTATTCCCACTAGACAACGGGTTTGGGCCTAACTACACATGTACTTACCGAGATATCTCACCTAAGGGATCTGAATGGTGGTTTGCGAATTTGGTAACCACAACAATATATATATATATATATATATATATATATATATATATATATATATATATATATATATATATATATATATATATATATATATATATATATATATATATATATATATATATATATATATATATATATATTGTTATGGCTGTGGAAATTCGCAGAGCACCATATAGGTCCTTAGTTCAGTTATGCCGATAAGTCTGTGTACAGATAGATTTCCCCACTGTTGTCTAATGGCCTTTATTCGTATGATCAGGGCTGTGATCTTTGAGTTAGTGTTTTTCTTTTACTATCGTTATTTTGGACCAACCGCCATTACTACTACCACCTTCTCGTCAACCACCAACATCCCCCACAGACAACGAACAACCACCGCCACCACCAACACCTTCTCCACCACCGACCATTCAAATAACCACCTGAACCACCACCACGTTGCCACTTCAGCAGGGTTGCAAGAAGCCTGACATTCATCGGGAGAGGACGGACGACGGCTTCACCCCTCCCCCTCCCCCCCCCCAACGAAAAGCACGTGCGGAAGAGATGCCGGGAAGCAGCGCTTAAAACAAAAGAGCCGGGCCGATCTCTCCTGGAATTTTCCTCCCCCGCGCGCCGCGAAGGGAGGGCGATGCGCCGTCGAGATAAAAGGGCACGCGGAACGAGAGGTCTTTGTCTCTGTGGGTCTGGAGGTCTGGAGGTCATGGTCGCTCGCTGAGTCATTGACTGCGGGAGGTTGTGGAGGCATGTGGAAAGGAGGAGAGAGCGCAGCGGAGCCAAGGCGCGTGGCCTGCCGAGCCGTGCCTTACCGTGGGTCGTGGAGACGGGACGCCGTGGGCTGCCCAAGCGAGGTGAAGGTAGCCAGCCCGGTCTCGCGGAGCCTCTGCGGTCTACACGACTCCGTGTCAATAAAGACCCCAAGGGGTCCCATCTGCCCCTTGTCTGTCCTGGGGTTTTTTCTTTACTTTTGAATGAATGTTGTGGCGCCATGTCCGCAAGTAGAACTGTATAAGTGACTGTACATAATAGATAGACGGTAGTATCTCTTTTGCATTACTTTTGCTTGATTGATACATGACTGCATGCGTGTTTTGCATACCTGCATGACTGCATCATTGTTTATACATGCTTATGTGTTGTTCGTAAATAAATGTGCTTGTTTAAATGTATCCCGTTCATTGCGTCTTTTCCTTAATTGAGCTGCCATCTTGCACTCGGAATATAGTTGGTTTTTAAATAGCCGGTAAAGTGATCGGTTCCAACAGGACTGCGCGATAATACCCCGCGCGGTTATCCCAAAAGGAAGCGAGCTGCTTAAGCAGCTCGTTTCCAAGCGGTCCCGTTGAGGTACAATCTCTCGGTAATCTACCCGCGCGATTAATTAGGTATATCGACAATTCGGCGATTGACCCTGTAGCGCGGGTAGAGTACGGACAAGGTTGTGGTGTGCTTAAAAACACACCCTTGGCTGGTTTTCGGCGTTGATCCGGAAAGCTGTGACTGGATTGTCCGTCCGTTGGGCGAATATTGGTTAAACGCAGTCATTCGCACGCCGGCGGGCGAGAATCCACTATATATATATATATATATATATATATATATATATATATATATATATATATATATATATATATATATATATATATATATATATAATGTTAACATTGAAATAAACTCCTGTTCTTCTTCTTTCGGCTGCTCCCGTTAGGGGTCGCCACAGCGGATCATCCGTATGATCCGCATAGTGATTTGGCACAGGTTTTACGCCGGATGCCCTTCCTGATGCAACCCTGGTCGCGTCTTACGACACAGGGATATGGTACACCTATTTTAACCAGGGCATACACCGGGCCCAGTACACTGGTACTCACTTCGCCGACCTCGGAAGGATGACAGGCTGAGTCAACCTCCTGGTGTGTATTAATTCAAGCGGCCAACGGGGCTTGAACTCAGGACCTTTTGGATCCCAAGCTGCTACCCTAACCACTACGCCAACACCAGGCTAATATTGCTATTGCAACACCAAGCTAATCCTGCATAATATTGCCTATCCCCTCTTTTTCCATTGAAACAATGCCCCACTATTCGCAGATTCGCGATTCGTGGCATTTTCCAGGAATGTATCCCCCACAAATAGCAGGGTCCGACAGTACTGTATAGCATGATGTCTCATCATATTTAGGAACACCACTTTTGAATCATAAAACTTATAAGCACAAGCTTTTGCCCTCAATCCTACAAATTCACTCAAGGTTGCTCCACCCAACTCATCTTTAAATTTTCCAATAACTTTTATTTCTTGCAGAGAATAAACTACTCATTTTCATGGTTGCTTGTGTCGTAATATTGCTAAACTATTGCTAATAACCACTACGCCAACACCTCTGTGGTGAGGTAACATTGAAATAAACATGTAAATAAAATAAATACAGTATAAAATAAAAATAAACATGAGTTTTACCTTTTTAAATTATTCCAAAACAGTGAGGTGATTTTTACAAAACAGCGAGGTGGGTGAGGGTAAGAATATTACCCACTCCGCCATAAATACAAACCACAAGACTTAGCTCAGGATGATCATGATGATGCTGTTGGAGTGGGGAGATGGGAGGGGTAGCAGGACATGGGGAGCGGGGAGGGGGATTCAGCGACTGGAAGAGCAACATTAGCTTCACGACGAAGTCGCCTGCAGCAATGCCACAAAAGAGAATGGCAAGACGATCCTTAACCACCTTACCTTGAACCCCAGAGCAGATCTTTCCTGCTTGGAGAGGAAGGTATCAGATGGCATCCTCTCCCAGAACAATCTTTTCTCGTCCGTTAAAAACCTGCTCCTGCGTAAATCCCTTTGCCTCAATTAGTTCCATGAGCTGCAGCGGGTAGCATCATGGTCTGACGCTGCTGCTTTCCTGACTAATTTTTACATGATGGAGGCCGAATCTTATTTTGAATTTCTCCAACCAGCCTGTGCTGGTTTGGAACTTGTGGGTAGCTGTGGTTGAACTGGAGCCTTCGGCCCTGAGTGCCCGTGTAAATGTTGGTAAATCCGCAATTATTAGCTCAACTGGACTTCCGTCAGGTGAGCTTATGCGATCGAGCGATGTCCATAGGTGAGTGAGTCAGTCCGTCAGTTTGTAAACACTTCAGTCATTATTGCTTGAACTAAACATACGATTTTGATGAAACTTGGCTACAAGCTTCATACCTAAGGCTGAACGAAGGTGTATGGACTGCATGAAAATGTGCACTCATTAAGGTGGTCTACGGGCTGGGGTTTTACCCCCCCCCCCAAAAAAATAGGCATTTGCTCTCTTCTCCGAAACTACACACACAATTTCGATAAAACATGACCACAACCTTCATCACCATGATGTACCAAAGTTTGTTCACGACATTAAAAAAAACAATCAGCGTCTAAGGGGGTCTGTAGGCGATTTGAGTGACTGTTGCTCCTGATCCAGGTGAGCTTCAGGATGCCAAGTCCTATTTTTTCTCCAATATCACCAGTCCACTCAAAGGCACTTTTTCTATGTTTGGTCCTCGATCCAAACATCAAGCGCTTTTTCTATCCTTTCAATATGAGGATCATAGGACTGGAATGACACTTTATGCTTTGCAGAGCGCTGGTGACAACACTTGCACAGACATCTGATTAACTTTCATGGATGAACCACACAGTCAATTCATTGATCCCGTAATAGCGGCCCACAGAAGCCGCACTTTCACCTCTTGCCAACCTAATATAACAACTCAATTTTTTCACACAACGTTATAACCTTTCTCTGCCTTTTGGGACAACTGGTTTTGTCCGTCGTTTTAAGTTTGGGCTCATGAAAAACGGTGCATGAGAAAGAACAGAAGGCTCGTAATCGGAGGTAATCATACACACGGACGCAAACGATGATTAGCCTCAACTCAGAAACCGCCATTGGCCGAAACCTGTGATGGTGGAACCGGTGTGATTTGATGGTTTACTGTCTTTCATGTTAATTCCTTAGTTGTTTTTTGCTATTCGTTTCAGATTGTTATGGCCTGAACGCCTATTTCAAGGCCTTCCTCTGATATAAAGTGTGCCCTACTTGGTCCTGGGTGTAATTCCGGGTATCTTGCTTCTGTTTCCTCAACACTCTCCTATTTTCTATCTCTATTGTTTCCCCTCTGCTCCCACCTCTTGTTCATCTGTGTGTTGGACCATCCTAAAAGTGACCACTCCATCTGCATCTCTCTCTCTCTCTCTCAGCCAACATGGACAAACCTTTAACCACTCATCCCAACTCTCTTCCTCATATGAGGTGATTTAAATGGTCACCGTGCTCATTGGTTGGGTGTTGGTACATTTCTCGCCAGCCATGGCACATCAGCAAAGGACTTCTGCGACTCCATTGGACTGACTCAATCTGCAAACTTTCCAACCTGGATTTCTCCCAATTAAATGGCAAATCCTCCCTTCTGGACTTGGTGATGACTAACTTTCCCACAAATGCCTCCTGCTCTTCATCTGCTCCAACGAATTCATCTGATCAGATGCTTATGTAAGTCAACGTCTCTCTGGCTATTCTCACAGACCTGCCTCAATGCAGGCGAGTCTGCCATTTGACTCAAGTACAGTGGCAGGGAATGCAAGCAGCCATCTCTCTTCGTTCTCCCATATCTACTGCCCCTGATAATAATTCGGCCTGATAATTCTTCCACAGAAACGTGCTCCTTCTCATGCACAGTTTCATTCCATCTCGTCTTCAATTATCCTACCTTTCTCCCCACCCATGGTAGGTTGGATCCTGTGGTGAGGCAGTTGGCTTTAAACAACTTGCACTCTCCTCCTGGAAGGCAAATCCAACCAAAGGAAACCTCTGATCATTCCACAAAGCTCGCAACTACTGTGTGTCGACTCTCAGGAGAGACAGAAAACAATATCTGTCCAATTTCAGGAATGAGATTTCAAATTAGTATCCCACTAAAATTTAGTGGCACCTTGTCAAGCGTGTCACTTTCCCTCCACCCCTTCCCTCACTTCAAATGGCACCACAGTCTCCGTTCGTGAGAAGGCCGAATGCCTCAATTCTGTGTTTGCTTCAAAACTCTCTCTGTCTGTCTGTCTGTCTGTCTGTCTCTCTCTGTCTCTCTGTCTCTGTGTCTGTCTCTCTCTCTCTCTCTCTCTCTCTCTCTCTCTCTCTCTTTCTCTCTCTCTCTCTCTCTCTCTCTCTCTCTCTCTCTCTCTCTCTCTCTCTCTCTCTCTCTCTCTCTCTCTCTCTGTCTCTCTCTGTCTCTCTCTCTCTCTCTCTCTCTCTCTCTCTCTCTCTCTCTCTCTCTCTCTCTCTCTCTCTCTCTCTCTCTCTCTCTCTCTCTCTCTCTCTCTCTCTCTCTCCAGCGCTCTCTCTCTCTCTCTCTCTCTCTCTCTCTCTCTCTCTCTCTCTCTCTCTCTCTCTCTCTCTCTCTCTCTCTCTCTCTCTCTCTCTCTCTCTCTCTCTCTCTCTCTCTCTCTCTCTCTCTCTCTCTCTCTCTCTCTCTCTCTCTCTCTCTCTCTCTCTCTCTCTCTCTCTCTCTCTCTCTCTCTCTCTCTCTCTCTCTCTCTCTCTCTCTCTCTCTCTCTCCAGCACTCTCTCTGTCTCTCTCTCTGTCTCTCTCTCTCTCTCTCTCTCTCTCTCTCTCTCTCTCTCTCTCTCTCTCTCTCTCTCTCTCTCTCTCTCTCTCTCTCTCTCTGTCTCTGTCTGTCTCTATCTGGCTGTCTCTCTCTGTACCCACCCTTCCCAGTCATACTCAACTGCTCCTGAATTCTGTGTCTTTTGCACCTGAGAAGGTGGAAAAGTTTCTGGCAACCCTCAACTCCATCCATCGGGACCATACTCAGTACAGAGCGTTGGTGCTGCCGAAGCAGTCTCCTGGGATAATGGGCACAATCCTGGATGGGTCGCCACTCCGACGCAGGATACTCAAATGGCTCAATCATCCCAGCAAGCTGGTACTCACTTTGCCGACCTCAGAAGGATGACAGGCTGAGTCAACCCCATCGGGTATTAAATCAACGGCCAAGCAGGATTTGAACTCAGGACCCTAGGATCCCAAGCCTGCCATCCTAACCATTAAGGCAAGACCAGGCATAGAACCCTCAACTCTGACTGCAACTATCCCGGATGGCATCACTTCATGTGTCCTAAAAACCTGCTCTGCTGCTCTTGCGCTTCCTCTCTTTGCCTTTTTCACCACGTCATTTACCATAGGTCATCTTCCATCTCCATGCAAATCAGCCAACATCACAGCATGAGGTAAAAAGGTGCAAAAACAGATCCCCTTAAATACAGACCAATTCGCTTACTTCCAATCACCAGCAAGGTCGTGGAATTCATCATCACAGGTTGACATAAAATCATTCCTTTTCTCCAACAACCTCATCTCAGATCATCAATTCGGATTCAGCTTTAGTCACTCCACCTTAGACATGCTGATTCTACTCTCCCAACAATGGATGGAGGCCCTCAATATCAGACATGAGATCAGGGCCCTCCCTCTGGACCTACAGTGGTGAGAAAAAGTTTGTGAACCCTTTAGAATTTCCTGTATTTCTGCATAAATTTGACCTAAAATATGATCACATCTTCATCCAAGTCCTAATAATAGATAAAGAGGACCTGATTAAACAAATAGTACACGATTTATTGAGCCAAATTATCCAACATTCAATTTCTTTGTCAGAAAAAGTATGTATGTGAACCTCCAGTTTAATGAGCTCAATGAAGGGGGTAATTACAGTCAGGTGTTTCAATCAATGGGATGACAATTAGGAGTGAGTTTGGTTGGCCCTACCCTGTCTGAAAAACATAAACTTCGTTCGTCACCATCAGAGTCTGGTATTCGCCACACAGGTTTGTGGAAGCGTGTCATTCCCCGATCAAAAGAGATTTCTGAGGACCTCAGAAAAAGAGTTGTCGATGCTCATCGATGTGGAAAGGGTTACAAGACCATTTGTAAAGATGTTGGGCTACATAAATCCACGGTCAGCCAGATTGTGTGTAACTGGAGAAAATTCAACACCATTGTTACTCTGTCCAGGAGCGGTCGTCCAACGAAAATCACACCAAGAGCAAGGCGTACAATAATCCAGGAGGTCACAAGGAACCCCATGGTAACATCTCAGGATCTGCAGACCTCGCTTGCATTGGCTAATATCAGTGTTCATGAGTCCACCATCAGGAAAACACTGAACAAGAATGGTATGCATGGGAGGATCGAAAGGAAGAAACCATCACTCTCCAAGAACACTGCCGCCCATCTCAAGTTTGCTAAAGACCACCTGGATGATCCAGAAGGCTATTGGAAGAATGTTCTATGGACAGATAAGTCGAAAGTGGAACTTTATTTTGGCTTGAATAAGAAACGTTATGTTTGGCGAAAACCAAACACTACATTTCAACATAAGAACCTCATCCCAACCCTGAAGCATGGTGGTGGGAGTATCATGGTTTGAGGCTGCTTTGCTGCCTCAGGACCCAGACAGCTTGCCATCATTGATGGAACCATGAATTCTGGATTGAACCAGCAAATTCTACAGGAGAATGTCAGAGCATCCGTCCAGGAGCTGAAGCTAAACAGAAAGTGGGTTATGCAGCAAGACAACGATCATAAACACGACAACAGAATGGCTAAAGCAGAAGAGATTTTGCATTTTTGAACGGCCAAGTCGAAGTACAGACCGCAAACCATTTGAAATGTTGCGGCAGAACCTGAAGCGAGCAGTTCATGCATGAAAGCCCACAAATATCTGAGTTGAAGCAATTCTGTAAGAAGGAATAGGCCAAAATTCCTCCAAGCCAATCTGCAGGACTGGTCAAGGGTTACAGGAAACATTTGGTGAAAGTTATTGCTGCTCGAGGGGGTGCCACCAGTGACTGAATGTAAAGGTTCGCATCCTTTCTCCGACAAAGAAATTGAATGTTGGATCATTTTACTCAATAAATAAATGAAAAAGTAGATGTTGTGCCACAGATTTTTGATTGGATATAAGTCGGGGCTCTGACTGGCCCAAACAAGGACATTTATCTTTTTGTTCCTTAGCCACTCCAGTGTAGCTTTGTCTGTGTGCTTCGGGTTGTTGTTATGCTGAAAGGTGAACGTCCGTCCCAATTTCAGCTTTATTGCCGAAGGCAGCAGGATTTCCTCTCGGATTTTTCTGTATATTGCTCCATTCATTTTCCCTTCTATCCCGACAAGTACCTCAGTCCTTGATGATGAGAAACATCCCCATAACATGATACTGCCACCACCATGCTTCACATTAGGGATGGTGTTCTTTGGATGATGTGCTGTGTTGGGGTTTGCGCCAAACATAATGTTTTGCATTTAGGCCAAAACGTTTCATCTTGGTTTCGTCAGACCACAAAACTTTTTGCCACATGGCTTCAGAATCTCCAGAGTGATTTTTTTGCATACCTCAAATGGGATTCAATGTGGGATTTTTAAAGTAATGGCTTCCTTACTGCCATCCTACCGTACAGGCCAGACTTGTGGAGGGAGTGCTTGGGATATTGTTGTCACATGCACACAGTGACTAGTCTTTGCCATAAAGGCCTGTAGCTCTTTCAAAGTGGCCATTGGCCTCTTAGTAGCCTCTCTGATCAGTCTCCTCCAAGATTGGTCATCCAGTTTTGGAGTGATGGCCTGATCTTGGCAGGGTCTTGGTGGTACCACACACCTTCCACTTCTTAATGATCGTCTTGACTGTGCTCCAAGGGATACTCAAGGCCTTTGAAATATTTTTCTACCCATCCCATGATCTGTACCTTTCCATAACTTTATCCCAGAGGTCTTTTGAAAGCTCCTTGGTTTTCATGGTTGAGTCTTTGCTGTGAAATGCACTACCCAGTCGAGGAAACCTACAGGAACAGCTGATTTTATTCTGAAACAAGCAAATATAACCTGTTGCTTTGCTGATGGGAGTATTAAGGGGGGGGAGGTAAGAAAGAGCGTAGGGAGAGAGGAGGGAGAGAAAAGGAAGAATAGGGTGAGGGGAGGGAGATTGAAGCGGGGGTGTGGGAGCGAGGAAGGAGGGGGGAGCGAGCAGGGGTGGGGGAGTGAGGGAGGAGGGGGGGAGCGAGGAGGGCTGCAGAAAGAGAAGGCAGAATGAGAGGAGGGCAAGGGAAGGAAGCATGAGGAGAGGGTAGAAGAGGGCAAGGGAAGGCAGCATGAGGTGAGCACCAAAGTAAGGCAGTGTGAGGGGAGGGTCCGTCCGGACATAACCACCATCCAGTTACATCAGGGGAAGGCAGCGAGAGAGGAGGGCAAAGTAAGGCAGTGTGAGGGGAGGGTCCGTCCGGACATAACCACCGTCTGGACATGTCCAGAGATAACCACCATATGGACATAACAACCGTCCAGATCCGTCAAGGGAAGGCAGCGTAATGGGAGGGAAAGGTAAGGCAGTGTGAGGGGAGGGTCCGTTCCGACAGAACCACCATCTGGACACATCTGGAGATAACCACTGTCTGGAAATAACCATCGTCCAGACATGTATGGAGATAGCCAACATCCATATACGTTTGAAGACAGAAAGAGAGAGATGTGGGAGGATGCTGTATTTGTTTGGGGTGGAACGAGAACGGGACAAAGAGAGCGAAGGTGGGAATAGTGTGGGTAGGGGAGTTAGCAGAGAATATGTTATACTTCATGAACAACACACACACACACACACACACACACACACACACACACACACACACACACACACACACACACACACACACACTGACATTTATTCGTATAAATAATCAGAATCACTACAATTTAACAAATGTGTAGGCCAATTATCATGGTGTGTGATTTTGAAGGTGATTGGTAACACCTGAACTAATTTACAATTGCTATTATAAGGGGGGTGGACATTTATCCAACCAAGATATTATTGTTTTGTATTTTTCATTAATTTTCTGAAATTTGTAGAATTTATTTTTGATTTGGAAGTTGTGGGTTATGATGTGTAAATAAAGGTGGAAAAAGTCTGATTTAATGCAATGTAATTCCAGGCTACAAGGCAACAAATGGTGAAAAATTTGAAAGGGGGTGTAGTATTTCTACAGGCACTGTGTGTAAGATGTGAATGCAAAAACTGTGACTATTGTATCGGTAAGAAAATAGTCATTGATTAATCGTGTTACATAATTCCACTGGAAACACCCAAACCTCCCCCCCCCACCTCCCCATGCATACACAAATTATGGGAGGACGTGGTGACCTCTCATTCGTGCTTTTAGCTTAACTGTACAATTATTTGACGTAGAGCAAATAAATTGTGCACAAAAGTTGATGGGGAAAACTTTCAAAAACAACACGTACATTGAGCAGACCACTTTCGCCAAGTGATGGTGCAGTTTTAATCAAGAGTGAAGCGCGTTTTACTCAGTTGTGGAAGAGGTAACAAGAGACGCATGTGGACTGCATCGTGAGGTAACAAAGCCTATGGAAATTGGATGCTGTTTTTTCAAAATTGCCACAGGAACGGCTTTAGGGAGGCACGTACCATGCATGCTGACGGGGCTCACTTAAAACTTACGAATAATTTTTTATTCGACATGATTCGATTTTTCGGTGTCCCTTATTGTGAGAAACACTCGAACCAAATGAAGCCAAAGGAAATTTGACGCAACAAACCTGGCAGTGAGGACGCCTACCAGCCTGATGTCTTAGGCCCACCAGAAAACCAAAATGGCGGCCATATTATTTTGTCTGTGCGCCATGGGGGAGTGGAGTCAAATGACAAACGTGGGTGGGGTCTGACTGCTGTTTGACCAATGGATGCACATTTCAAAAATAGACACCCCAACAAGAACCAGCACAACAACAGCGACAACAACCACAGGGAGCTCTTGTAGACCTGCGACTACAAAGAAAGCCTTAATGCACGCACGACACTTGTGTGGTTCTCACCAGTGTGTGTTCTTTGATGTCTTTTCATTGTTGAATTAAGAGTGAAAGCTTTCTTGCACAGAGAGCACTTGTGTGGTTTCTCTCCTGTATGCAATTTTTGATGGGCAGACAAACGTGTTGAACGAGAAAACGCCTTATTGCACACAGAGCACTTGTAGGGCTTCTCACCAGTGTGCATTCTTTGATGTATTTTCAATACTGAAATAAAATTGAAATTCTTGCTGCAGAATGAGCACTTGTGTGGTTTCTCTCCTGTGTGCAATTTGTGATGCTTCGATAAACCTGCCGATTGAGCAAAGGCCTTCGGACACAAAGAACACTTGTAGGACTTGTGTCCACTGTGTATATTTTGATGTTGTTTTAAAGTTGATGACACGGGAAATGATTTGTCACACACAGAACACTTGTAAGGCTTCTCTCCCGTGTGTATTCTTTGATGTCCAGCCAAATGCGTTGAACGAGAAAACGCCTTATTGCACACAGAGCACTTGAATGGCTTCTCGCCGGTTTTTCTTTGATGCATTTTCATTTCTGATATGCAAGCGAAAGCCTTGTTGCACACGGAGCACTTGTGTGGTTTCTCACCAGTGTGTATTCTTTGATGAAAGCGTAAATGTGAAATAAAAAAGAAAGCCTCATTGCACACAGAACACTTGTAGGGCTTCTCACAAGAGTGTATTCTTTGATGTCTTTTCAAATGTGACTCGAGACCGAAAGCCTTCTCACACACAGAACACTTGTGTGGTTTCTCTCCCCCCGTGTGCAACTTTTTATGCTTCGATAAACCTGCCGATTGAGCAAAGGCCTTCGGACACAAAGAACACTTGTAGGACTTCTCTCCACTGTGTATATCTTGATGTTGTTTGAAAGCTGTCACGGTAAATGATTCGTCACACACAGAACACTCTTGGGGCTTCTCTCGTTGGTTGTTATCTCCATTTGCTCTAATGTGTATTCTTTGATGTGCAGACAAATGTGTTGAACGAGAAAACGCCTTATTGCACATGAAACACTTGTACGGCTTCTCACCGGTGTGAACTCTTTGATGATCTGACAAGTGGGTTGAATGAAAAAATGTCTTATTGCACACAGAGCACTTGTGTGGTTTCTCTCCTGTGTGCAATTTTTGATGCTTGGATAAACCTGCCGATTGAGCAAAGGCCTTAGGACACAAAGAACACTTGTATGACTTCTCTCCACTGTGTATATTTTGATGTTGCTTCAAAGCAGACGACACGGGAAATGATTTGTTACACACAGAACACTTATAGGGCTTCTCATCAGAATGTATTTTTTGATGTCTTTTCAATTGTGAGATGAAAGTGAAAGCCTTGCTGCAGAATGAGCACTGGTGTGGTTTCTCTCCTGTGTGCAATTTTTCATGCAGGGATAAACCTGCCGAATGAGCAAAGACCTTCGGGCACAAAGAACACTTGTAGGACTTCTCATCAATGTGTGTTATTTGATGCCTTTTCAATTGTGAGATAAAAGTGAAAGCCTTGCTGCATAGTGAGCACTGGTGTGGTTTCTCTCCTGTGTGCAATTTTTGATGCTTGGATAAACCTGTCGAATGAGCAAAGGCCTTCGGACACAAAGAACACTTGTAGGGTTTCTCACGTTTATTCTCACTGTGTAGTTCTTGATGACCATATAAATTTGATGAACGAGTAAAGGCCTTCAGGCACATAGAGTATTTGTATGGCTCCTCACGTTGGTTGTAATCTATATCTGTGCCTGTGTGAATTTTTTCATGCATATTCAATTCGGATATAAAAGTGAATGCCTTGCTGCACACCGAGCACATGTATGGCTTTTCACCTGTGTGTATTTTTTGATGTAGTTTTGACGATGACAGAGCAAGTGGTTTGTCACACACACAACACGTGTGTGGTCTCTCACTTCCTTGGATATTCTTGAGGGCGTCTGTACGTTTAAAACCGTGGTTGTATGACACATTGCTGAACTTGTCAGTTTCTTGACAAACAGTCTGTGTCATCTGCTGATTGGAAACGTTTGTGTTGAACAACTGGGAGCACTTGGAACAAGAAACCGGTTTGATTTGTTTCTCTGCAAAGACAGGTCACAAAAAGCATCATAATTTCAGACTAACTTCGAAATACAACAGTACCCACCCCATTAGCGGGGGTTACGTTCTTCCCGCGTTGGGCAATACCGCGATTAGCAAAGTTAATCCCTTGGAGGAAAAATAGGGTTAGGGGAACCAACTCGAAAATGTATCGACTTTTTTTGCCTAAACTCCAGTCGTAAAAATGAAAAACACTTAAAATTGTGCATGATGATGATGATGATGACGATTGAAGACGTTGGAGGTTATTGAGATGAAGTCAACATTCCTGGCTTTGGGTCGTCAAGGTCATCAGGCTTTGTGAAGAAGGAGGTCATCTTTGTCTGCTTTGCCTTATTCTACATGTCCATATAGACCTCCATATAAGTTGCTATGACAGCGTCTATCGCGCACTTGAATTTCAAGCACCTCTCGGTGAAGACTTCTTCTTCTGCTTCTTCTTTTTTTCGTTTTAATGGCATTTTCAGTGCCGCGAGGCTCTATATACGCCACACAAAAAAACACTTTGGCTGGACCAGACAAGTACAGCGACTTTATATATTGTTAGACCAGTTTTTTAATTTAAATTTCAACGATTTTCAGAGTCGACGGTGTGCCTCGCTCAATCGACACAGTGTATCGAAGATTTGAAGATACAACCACTGTATCTTTGTCAATCGGCAGAGGAATTGTCATTGGTAATATCAGATGGTCGATGACATGTGAAGAATTGTCTTTCATTGAAACAGTAACGTCCAATCAGTAGTCAAGAATATAATGGAATCCAAAATGCTGTCGGACCACAAGATCGTCTTCAATAAGTGACACTTCCAATATATGGTGTGAATTTTCATTTCCACTAACTAAAACTGATCTAAGATATTAAAGGAAAGGGTATAGCCTCAGCACGTTGCAGTGAAGGAACCAGCAGGAAAGTAGATGTCTTTGAGATTGTCTCATTACTGAGTTGTTGAACGAACTCCTTTCCGCAGGAAATCATCCAAAGTTGCTGGAGGTGAGGGTAGCACTTCAGTAGCCTGCAAAAGTATTCACGTCTTACCAATGTCACATTTAGATGAATTTCGAATTATGGCGAAACAATTTTTCAAAATGAACTTTTCTATTCCAAACTGAAGAGATCAAACTAAACACTTATAGTTGAAAGAGGTTACATGTCAGGAATACCGACAAAAACATGTACATATCAAAATTCACTGGTTGCAAAAGTATTCAGCCCCTTCGGTCAGTACTTGGTGGAAACACCTTCGCAGCAATGACTGCTATGAGTATTTTGGGGTAGGCCTCGACCAGCATTGCAACATGAGATGGTGAAATCTTTGCCCATTCTTCACGGGTAAATTGCTCGAGTTCTGCCAAGTTTGATGGGGATCGTCGATGGACTGGAATCTTTAAGTCTCGCCATAAATGTTCAATTGGGTTCAAGTCAAGATTTTGACTGGGCCACTCAAGAACATTTATTTTCTTATTATTCAGCCACTTCAGTGTGGCTTTGGCTTTGTGCTTCGGATCATTGTCCTGCTGGAATGTGAATCTCCTATCCGGTTTCAGATTCACGACTGACTTGAGCAGGTTTTCATCAAGGATTCTCCTGTACTTTGCACCGTCCCTCGTCTCTTCTATCCTAACAAGCAGCCCCATAACATGATGCTGCCACCACAATGCTTGACAGTAGGGATGGTGTTGACTGGGTGATGTGCAATGCTAGACTTGCGCCAGACGTAACGCTTTGAGCTCAGACGAAAATGTTCAATTTTTGTCTCATCTGACCACAAAACCGTTTCCACATGCTTGCAGTATCATTAAGATGCTTTTTCACAAATCCATGCGTCTTTTTCACTAATGGCTTCTTTCTTGCCACCTGTCCAGAGAGGCCAGCTTTGCAAGGGAAAGATATTGTTGATTGATGAACACTGACCCTCATCTTGGACATAGAGCCTTGCAGATCTTTCAAAGTTATTGTTGGATTTACAGAGACATTCCAAACCAGTTTCCTGCCTGCCCGGCTGCTGAGTTTGGATGGGCGACCTGATCTGGGTCGAGTCTGAGAAGTATGATCCATCTTCCACTTCTTAATGATGGATTTCACCATACTCAAAGGGATAATGAGTGACTTTGAAATCTTCTTCTAACCCTCTCCTGAACGGTGCTTCTCCACCACTTTATGTCTGACTTCTTTGGAAAGCTCTTTGGTCTCCTTGGTCTTGCCTTGTTGGTTGACCAAATGAGTTGCACCTTAAAACTCCTTAGATAAGTGAGGAGATTAATTTTTCAGTTGAACCACTGATGACATAGAGTTGAAACCTATTACACTTATTTTGTAACCTTTCAAACAAATAATTTGCTCCTGAAGTGATTTAGCATTAATTAGGCAAATGGGTTGAATACTTATGTAGCTGAGGACCATCTTATTTATTCACATTTTATCTGCATTTTTTCGCTTTATGACTTTGGAGTCGTTCGTGAAGACTCTATATATTAAGTTTGATTTCAAAGCATCATGAAATAAGCTCAGGTTTACAGGCCACTGTACAGAGCTTAGTGGGAGGATTTTGAAAGACTGTGACCGACTTGTCTAAAATAATGCAACGATCTTGAATGTACATATTGTACCACATGATTACAGTCATAAATTTGTCTTTCACACCTGACCAGTCCCAGTAATCTCACTTGGTATGCTATTTCCACAGTGTGCATTTGTGAAACACAGAATTAAAACTTTTATATGTCCGATCAATCGTGAGGGCCATCAATACACAAAGTACAGAAAATTTTCTGGGTATTTTATATTCATACATAGTCTCCTTCTTTTAACCAAGCCCTTTTGGGTGCACACAATTTAAATGTGTCTGTCCTGCAAGGTTGGAATGAAATAATTTAATCATAAAAAGAAGAAATGAAACATTGTGAACACATGACGCTTTTTTTCTATGTATCTTGGTTTACCTTCGGGTTGCTGAGCAGGTTTGCTCAGCTCTGTGGTTGGAGAATCGCAAAGTTCCTGCTTTACACCCTCATTGCTCAAAGAATCCTGGGAAGTCTGAAGAAAGTTACTTTGAAAAGTTTTTGACTTCACCAAATCAGCTTCACCTGTAAACCATGGAACAGTATGTTTTTTTCTTTACTTTGGCATGCATTTGTTTTATTATTATTATTATTATTATTCACAATAAACTATGACAGGAAGTTTGTTGCTATTGTTGTTATTGTTGTTCAGACCTTGGACAAGCGAGGAGGAATAATCAACGAAGTCGGGCTCCACCTTCACTTCCACAATAAAATCTGAAAATGAAAACATCCCTTCAAAACCAACTTCCATAAAAACATCATCTATATTTTAAAGTAGCGGCAGTTTTCTGTCTGTCTGTCTGTCTGTCTGTCTGTCTGTTACGCTACATCATTACATTTGGGACGTCATTATGGCTTAGAACGACTGATGCCAACATCCGCCTTCTTTATTTTCATGCAGTTCAGGCCTAACACATCGTCGAGCCTATCATATTCACAATTGCAATTCCCTACCTTTGGCATTTTCCATTCGGTGTGAAACACAAACAAAGCGATTGTTAAAACGATCATCAAATATCGAAAGGATAAGTGTCACGGGCCTTCAAACGACAGTATGTATAGGCCTCGGGCTTCTTACCTTAGGAAAGAGCTTAGCAATAACTGTTACCAGTCACAAGAGCAATGTTGCTGCCAAATTTCAACAAGATCAGCCCAGGGGTTTGACCGGAGAAGTCAAAATAGGAGACAGATGGAAAGATGAACGTACGGATGGATGGAAGATGTGTGATGACAATACCTTTCTTATTTTTATTTTTAAAACACTGTCGAGGTTCGTAAGAGAACTAATACACAGAACATACAACAAGGGGAGCAGGAGACAAGAGGGCGGGAGAGAGAAGGAAAAAACAGTGTGAAACAGAGACATGAGGATATCTGCGGAAGGGAGAGGGATGGGGCGGAGTACACAGGGTAAACAAGATGGACACGACAGGGACTTTCAGGAAAGGAAAGCAGGGAATTTGAAGGAGGTGCATTTGGGGTGGATTAGCAGGAATAGAAAAGATCATGGTTTTTGATGGGGGAAGATAAGAGATGGTGGTGAACAGCTGCTTTGAAGACCTGGAGGGAAGAGTGGGATTGAAGAGATTGTGGGAGTTTGTTCCAAAGGCAGGGAAAAAGAGGAATCAAAGAGTGAAGGTGAGCAGTGAATCTTGATTTTGGTAGTTTTACCAGAAGGGGGTTGCTGGCCGACCTCGAGCGCCCTGCGGAAATATGGGGGACAGACAAAGCAGGTGGGGGGAGGGGGTGGCCGGAGAGAGAAGGTAGAAGACAGAAAGACCACCAACCTGCCTGCAGTGAGAGAGTGAGAATCCCAAAGACGCAGCCTCATCGTGGGAGATACCAATGATCCTAAATGCCATGTTTTCGACAGCGTGAAGCTGAGAAAGGTGAGAGGCAGGACTCAGACTTTCACCCTCCCACACAGGTACTGACAGCACCCCACGAAGACCAAGAATCCTCCAGAGGGCATCCCGAAACACTGAATCAAATGCTCAACAGAGATCAATATAGGCTGCAAGCAGCCCCTGCCGAAACTCTCGTCTGCGTTCGGTGAGGACCCGAAGAGCAAGGATACGGTCAGTCATTGACCTCTTTGGTGTAAAGCCTGACTGCCGTGGACGCTGGTGCTCAAGCAGGTGGTGGCGAACCCTGTCAAGAATTATCCAAACACAGACCTTTCCCAGCACGGAGAGCAGCATCACCCCTCGGTAGTTGTTGCGGTTCTGGCGATCACCATTCTCTTTCTAGAGAGGGACAACAAAGCCCCTTTTCCATTCAGTGGGGATGATAACTGTGTTCCAAGCAGAGCACAGAACTGCATGCAATGACACGAGTACAGCATTTCTACCAGCCTTGAGAAGTTCAGCATGGATGCCACAGATGCCAAAAGTTTTACCTCATTTCAACCGGTTTACCGCAGTCCGTGTTTCCACAAATGAAGGTGGATCACAGTTGATTGGAGGGTCAGCAATTGGGATAGTAACACCCCTGACGTCCAACTCGACAGCTGGGGGATCAGCCTGGTACAGCCGCTAAAAGTAATCGGCCCAGCGGGCCTTCACTTCAGACTCCACTGTCTATAGCCCACCACCCTCCACTCTAACTGCAGCACACTGAGGGAAGGGCTTGGATGAATGCAATTCCCAAATTCCCCTGGAAGCAGGACGAGAATCACTTGACCACAGGTGATGCTCTACCCCCTCACAAATTCCTCGCAAATAGGCCTCCTTGTCCACCCTCAGCGCACGTATACTTTTACGCCTCAACTCCCTGAACAGCTCAGCTCTGCCATTCAGCCTGGGCCTGTGACTCTGGTCAATGGTATTCAGTGTCCCTTGAGAGACAAAATTCTTCTTCGCCCTCTGATGAGTTTCAGAACATCGACCAGCAACATCAAGGATGGTGGTTTTGAAGGTACTCCACAACTCCTCAGGATTCCCAAAAACACCCAGACCCACCAAATCCCCACTCAGCCTGTTCGCAAACTCCTCAGCTACCCTCTTATCCCGGAGCTTGTCAACATCCAGCCGAGGCTGGGATGGTACTATTCTCCTGGATTTGAGCTGCAACTTCAGAGTTGCTACAAGAAGCCTGTGGTCAGTGTTGAAGAACTGAGCACTCTGGTAGACCCTGCAGTTCTGAATCAGCCTCCAGCAATCATCAACGAGCACATGGTCAATCTCCATTGCCACACCACCAGCATTGGAATACCAAGTCCAGCGATGAGCCTGTGGGCGCTGAAACCATGAACCAGCCACCTTAAGTCCATGACTTGTTGCAAAGTCAAGGAACTACAATTCTTGTTCACAGTTCCAGACCCATGGGGACCAATACATGTGTCATAACCTTACTGATGAGTTCCAGTTAATGCACTGAAATCCCCCAAGGCGAGAAGAGTATCTTGCCTGGGGTACTGATCAACCACAGACTCGAACGTGGCATAGAATGTGTCCTTCACAGTGAGATCACTCGCCTCAGTCGGAGCATGTACAGAGACCATGGAAATGACACCCAAGAAGTGACAAATCCTTCATCTCATTATCTGCTCGTTCACCAGTATTACCTCAATTATCATTCGAGTCAGCTTATTGGAAACAACTACAGCAACTTCTTGGGCATGGCAATCATCAGAGCGACCAGACCAATAGTAGGTGTAAGCACCTGCCATGATCTCGCCGTAATCCGGTCTCAGAACCTCAGAGAGTGCTGCAATACCGATGTCAAAACGCTTGAACCCAGATGATAACACAGACAGGTGATCATCCTCTCTTAGGGATAGGATATTCCAGGTACCCACCCGAATGAACCGCCTCAGGTTAACCCAAGGAGACCGCCTTCTCGTGGACACCTCAGTACAACCCTGACACACATTACTGCAATCTGACCCGGGAAGGTTACCCTGTGGTTTTCCTCCCATCATCAAAGAGTAGGGGTCCCGCAGATTTCACCTCAATCCCGTCATCCAGTGAGCTGCCCTCTGGAGGGCAGCTGCACAGGAGGTACTCCCACAGAGTGGGTTTTTAAAATTTATTTGTGCTTTCAGTACGTTTTTCAGAATGAAGGGTTTTACGGTGGCTGGAGTGCAAATCTTGCCACCAGCCTCCTAATAAAAAGTAACCCAACTGCAGGAGGACATCCGCAGACACAGTAGGGCACTAAATATGGATGGCCGTTGGCTCGCAAGGAGCTCCTCCGCCCTTTGACAGGTTTTGTTTTTAATCCTGCTGGGTGTCCATTTCCATACACCCTCCTCACCAGGAAATCTGGTGGGGGAGACGGTTTAGTCGCCGACAACCTGACTATACTATGACACTGGTTAGCACAGGTTTACATGGTACCTGTAGCAAGTCACAGGTCTAATCTAACCTGAATTTTACCTGACCTGACTCACCCTTCTGGTGAAACCCCCAAATTCCTGAATCACAACTTACCTCCACTCATTCATTCCTATTTTTCCCTGCATATTAAACTAATTTCCACATTCTGTTCAGTCTCATTCTTCCTTCCAGGTCTTCAAGACAGCTGTTTACCACCATCTCAGATCATTCGTGTTCTTCATTGTTGACCCCATTCCAAAACCATAATCTTTTCTATCCCCGTTAACTCACCCGAATCACACATTTGTCGAAAATTTCAGTTTTTACATTCTGCATCCACATTGTCCACCCTATGTGTCCTCCCCTCATCCTCATTCTTCCACACATCCCTTATTTCTGCAATGTTTCCTCTAATTTGCCCCTAACACTTGCTGTTGCTATGTCCACCCATCCCCCTCCCTCTCTTTCTGCTGTTGCTTTTGTTCTGTTATGTCCTGATCAGTTCTATGTTCTTGCTCCACCATCAGCCTTGACTTTGTATATGAAAATAATAATAATAATAATAATAATAATAATAATAGTGAAAGTTCTGGTGGATAATACGCATCCCAAATTCTGATCAGATATTTCTAGGAAAAAGTGTGGCTCATGCATAAGTGATTAAGTTATATCCTCAAACGATAATTGAATAATGCTGGGAGTGTGTTTTTCACAGACAGTAAGAAAGACGAACCAGACGATAACTGCTCACACGACACAAATACAGCCTCAACACCTCTCTTGGAACTGATTCTTAAACCACAGCGTGGAACAGAACAATACAAAAAACAAGGGGAAAAGAAGGATGATAAAGTAGAGGAAGGCAGCCTTCCTTCATTTTAAGGTGTGAGAATGGTGCACCATCTTGCCTTGCTTGTCTTCCTAGTGCACTCCGAATCCGACGGAGCACGAAGTTCGACTCCACTCTTGAGGGCTATTCTCTGCTTTGACTTCCTCTTGCGGCAATTTGGACTCAATTGCTGGGAATGCAACTGCAGGCCAACTGCATAATGTTGACTGACTCACTGCGGTCCAGGCAACAGGTTTTATAGGCTTTGCGCATGACCTCACTGGGGCTCCTCCATTGGCCCCACTAATACCATGTGACATTCCAGCATAAGGAGCACTTGCCGTTGTGACCTCACAAAAACAAATATCCCTTGAGCGCCGTGACCACGACAGCACATGGCCGATAAATAAATAAAAGTACGACAGAAAATTAAAGTACATATTAGATGAGAGGAAATGAAAGTACAGAGGAATGGCAGGTAGATGAGGGTCTTTCTCGACAATATATTTCCACTGCATGGATTGGTGAAATAAACTTTTCAAACTTCAGCTTCCTGTGTCTAATTAATCCAAAGTAAAGTCCAGAAATACAAAGTACAGCAACATGTTTGGGGACTTTATTTATAACCGCTATACCTGTCCAGTTAAAGGCCCATACGTTTTAGCCAACGTATGCCGATTTTTGAATTTTTTTTCTAAAACGCTGGCACACGTTGAATACGTTATGGGTAAGTTTTGATAACATTGAGAGCACGCTGAAAAGCATTGCCATACGTCGTTGTACGTTGGCTTAGACGTTGTACTTTTTGGTTGTCCACAAATTTTTTCATGCTTGAAATTTCACGACGTATGCCGGCGTATGACTCACACGTTCCGCTACGCTGGCATCGTTGACAGACGTCAACACATGCTACTTGTAAGTTAATCATAAGTTGAGGCACGCCGAGGTAATGTTTAGCGTACCCGAAACCTATTTCTAACCTATGATTAACGTGTTGTTGGCATGTTACGCGATCGTTGCCACACGTCGACAGACGTTACTTTTAAGTTACTCATAGGCTGAAAGACGTCGGTATAATGGATCGTCCTTGCGTCCACGGCCACGGCCACGGCCAAGACACTTATTTGCAGCATTCTTCAAACTTTTCTTCGGCATGACGAGGATGTTCACACTTCGATGTCTAGCTTGGCTATGATTCCAATTGTCCATCGGCAGCGTCTATTTAAAATAGTCGAGTTTGAGCGTTTTAACACGTTCAGAAGAAACGCTTCAAATTTCCAAACCCCAGCGTCAAAAAACAAAGGCGAGTGACAGCAATTTAAATCGTTCATTGTAAACAATGAAAATAGCTGAGTGGTACCGTTTAAAAGTCGTTGAGTGTAAAAAAATCCAATTGTTGAGCGCAAGCGTCTACTTTCAATAGTGGGGTTTGAGCGATTTAGCACGTTCAATAGAAACGATTAACATTTCCGAGCGCCAGCGTCAAAAAACAAAGGCGAGTGACAGCAATTTAAATCGTTCATTGTAAACAATGAAAATAGCTGAGTGGTACCGTTTAAAAGTCGTTGAGTGTAAAAAAAATCCAATTGTTGAGCGCAAGCGTCTACTTTCAATAGTGGAGATGCAGCCATTTAAATCGTTGAGTGGCAGCCTATGAATAGCAAACCCCACGTCACCGGCAAAGATAAACTGCCGCACGATATGGATAAGTTAGGCTATCGTTGGGCATAGTTTGTGAACGCCGGCTTCACGATAATTATTCGTTGGTATATCGTATCTATAAGTAATCCAAGCGCTCTATGCACATTATTAGTTCATTGTGCATTTGTCCAACCCGTTATGAATAGACCTAAATCGTAAAAACAAGCCATAGCTCATTGTTGAAAAAGCCCCATAAAAAATTAGCCGCGAAGAACTTCGAACAATGGTGAAAAGATGTCTCCTACCCATGGGCACGCGGACGCAAGGACGATCCATCATCACCCACACCCTCCCCCTCACACTCACCTACTACTGCCAACATGAACAAACTACTACTAATACTAATACTGATACTGATACTGATACTGCTGACATGGACATCGACTCAAAAAGGACTCGAAAACACTGTTGGGTTCCCCTTTTATGAGCAGCATTTTTATATACCAATTCCCAAAACCGCTGGGAACACGTCTTTATATGGCAGTTGTAAGCTAGAAACACGTTAATTTATTTTTTTTGTCGACCGGAAGACGTCATTGGAATACGTCTACATACGTCGATGTGTGTTGGGACTACGTAAAGAATTGGTTCAAAGCACGTCAAACATAAGTTAGAAATAAGTTTCGCGTAAAAAAGACATTACCGCGACGTGTTTCGACTTATGAGTAGCTTATAAGTAGCCTTTGTGGACGTGTGTAAGCGTCCACATATCCTGTGTAAAACTTATCCCCATCGCATGCAGAACGTGTGTCATACGCCGAGTACGTCGTAAAATTTTGAACATGTTTAAAATTTCTTGACGTACTCTACTTACTACGACGTATGATAGCGTACTTTAGCGTTCTACTCACGTATACCAAACTTACTCATCCCGTATTTGACGTGCCCCAACGTTTTAGACACATTTTTCTTAGGTCGGCATACGCTGGCAAGATCGCCAAGGTGTGACCGCGATGTTGACACTTCCATTTCTACAGCAGTTATGATTCGAATCGTTGTGCGTCAGCCTTTTAATAGGCTACGTCACGACATCGTCGGCGATGCGTGCAACGCGCTATGCCTAAGTTAGACTATCGTTGGGCATCGGTTGTGTAGGCCGACAACAGGTTCAGCATTCGTTGGTATAAGTTATCTATAACACAACGAAACGTTCTGTGTCCATTACCAATGCATTATACATAAGACCAAGTCGCTATGAATACGTCTGAATCTTAAAAAAAAAACATCAAAAGTTCAACGTAAGCCAGCGTTTTACATACATTTTAATACGTTGCCATCGCTGGCTAAAACGTCAAGGTGTGACCGGGCCTTAATATAAACAAGCACAGTTTGGTGCATACAATTTCAGATCTAAATCTGCGATTGGATCAAAATCATGTCATTATCAAAAGAACAAAGAACAAGTAAACACAATGTAATATGTTCTCTCCATAGATTGGCTTACTTTCGAGCAGCTGAGCAACTTTGCTGGACTCCCAAGGACAATCACATGGTTCCTGCTTTACTAGTATCCTGGGATGTTTCCTCATAGTATCCTGGGAAGTCTGAAGAAAGTTTCTATGTAAAGTTTCTGACTTCACCCGATGAGCAGAACCTGCAACCAATGCGGAAGTATTTTTATTTTACTCAACAAAGTTATTTGTATTATTATCATTGAAGTTGATTTATAAGAGGAAGATTATTTTGTTGTTGTTTTGACCTTTGACAAGCGAGAAGGAATCATCAATGAACTCGGACTCCACCTTCACTTCCATAATAGAATCTGAAAATGAAAACAACCTCATCAAAACCAACTTTCATCAACACATCATCCCACTCAAGCTCAACTTTAAAGAGCAGGTTTTGGGTCGCTGATGACTTCGCGTGATTCGAAGGTTGTAATCACATTAATAATCGTTGGGCAATTATTTTCTTACATTTGAAACTCAAAATATGCTAAAATTGACTTTTGAGTAAAAACTTTTGTCAGTAATCGAAAAACAGACCGGAATTTACCGAAGATGCTATGACGTCACGTTCTCCGAAAACTTCGTGAACATTCGGAAACAACATGTGAACAATGGCGAGATGCGAATCAAAGAGTGATTTCAGCGGCGATGAAATTGAGTGTTTTCATTCTGATATTGCCGAGGACGAGTCGGAGGATGATGGGAATTTATACCATGGAGTTTCTGGCCCTGATACATATAAATTTGAGCCACTTGCAAGTGCCAGAAAACGGCCTATTTCGTGTACAAGTGGCAGGACTGACTGCCCGGCAGTTCACACTGACAGACTCCACCAGACAGATTGGTTTGTTGATTTTCATTTTCTTGTTCGATGCATAAAATAATGTAAAGTTTGATTCGTCTGTGACTTGATATAATAATTTTAACCCTCTAGTCACTCATGAGTCAGAAATATAATGAATCAATAATGGACCCAAATATATTGTTGCGACTTCGCGCCCGCCGGCGTGCGAGCGGCCACGTAACTCAAATCGCGGCACGTCGCCCACTGGACGGACAATTCCGTCGTGACCCTCTCGAACTAACGCCGGGAACTAGTCACGGGTGGGCCTTTCAGCCTCACTACGATCGTGCCAATCGGCCCCCCGCATGGGATAGGGTTGTTCGCCAAATTCGACCTACCTAAGTACCCACACGGAGGGTAGACCGGGCGATCGCACCTCGCCGCAGGTCGACTTCGGACACGGGCCACTTTAAGCGACCCGTTCCATACTATCGGGATAACCGAGCGGTGTTATCGTCAACCTCGACGGTTCCGATTAACCATCGGGCGTATTTAGCCCACTACCAACCATTTACGTGAAGTAAGATGGAGATTCAATTAAAGAAAAGACGAAGCGAAACGGGAAAAACAGTTCAACATAATTCACATTTATTCCGCAGCACACTGATAGCACACATATACAATTACAACAATTATGCACCAAAAGCAATTGCAAAAGAAACACAACAATGCAGATCTACTACCGACTACGCGAGCAAACGGCAACACTTACACAGTTTTACTTTACAGACGGCGCCGAAAACACATATACTCAAAAGCAAAAGAAAAGGGCCACCCTCAACGACAAGGGGGCAGACGTGGTCTGTGGGCGCGAGACCGGGTGGAGCCTACCCGTCTTGTGATGAGCCGCAAATGCCGCGGCGGTGCCCCGACTCCGCGCTCCTCCGCGGGTTTCGTTGGCACTGATTGGAATGGGGTGGGAACGGGGCCCCCTTTCCGCACTATCTCAGCGCGGGGGGGGGGAGGGGGGAATTGTTGATGCTCTGGGGAAAGAGGATAGCTGGCTTGCTTGGGTCCCGCGACGAGCGACTCCACTGCGACCTCGACCGCGCTCCGGGCTTCCCCTCTCTGCAGCTCCCCGACAGACTCCGAACCCCGACAGACTGACTCTCCTCCAGACCCGTCTTGACTGCTGCTGCCACACTCCGCCGCCGCCACACCTCTCGCCCGAGCCCAAAACACGAATGCCTCCAACTGCTTCCGACCCAAAACTAAACTGAATTCGCCCCGCGCTCGGCGCTTTATAGTACGGCAGGAGAACCCATATGCAAATTTCCGGATCAGGATGAGCTCGGGGGCGGAGCCACGCTCGCCCATTGGACGGAGGAAAAGTGGGCGTGAACCTCCCCTGATCCTCGAATTTGCATATATCGATTCTACTCCGACGCGCCTGGAGGCGGGGCCAAATCGCCCCGCGCTTGCTGATAGGACGGATCAGAAGTGCGCGTGCATCATTCCTGATCCGACTTCTCCTCGGAAAGGCCGCACTTTGTACCCGTGGCTCGGCACGCGCCCTGTACGAGTCCAGGACAGCCTGACGCTTGGCGCCCATAAGCGGCGCGGGAACGGCCGCAGAAGGAGAGAAGGTGGTGGAGGGCCTAAAGTGGCGGTGATGGCCATGGCGACGCTTGGAATGGTGGTGATGCGATGTTTACGGGAGCGAGCCGTGACGGTAAAAGTCGTGGCTGTTGGCGTTGTTGTTGTTGTTGTGAAGCGGCATTGCGGTTGGTGGTTGTTGTGTGATGGCGGTTGAGACGTGGTTGGTTCAAAATAAAGATAGAACAGAAAAACGGCTATCTTAAAGGGTCGCAGCCCGAATGAATCACATTTATTCCCTCTTAACAACGGGTTTGGGCTAACTACACATGTACTTACAGAGATATCTCACCTACAGGACCTGAATGGTGGTTTGCGAATTTCCTCAATCACAACAATATTATACACCGGAGCGTTGGCATTGAAGTCTTTCTGACAGCTGAGCTTGACCCCAGCGAAAGTGAACAGTTAGAACAAACCCCAACTTTCAAGAGACTGTTGTGGCATATAAATACCAAAACGTGTTTAGCCTCATTGGGAAATATTCTACCAAATTTAGAAATAAAAAATGGAAAATTGATCAATTTTTTACAATTGAAATGAAATAGCCCAATTTGCTGATGCTGTTAAAAAAGTAATTTAATCAACAATAAGTTGATTTGTTGAGAAATTTTTTCATGCTTGTGTTTTTCAGAAAGTTTATTTATGTGTTTTTCCATGTACTCTTTAAGAATACATTTCAAGGTTTTCTCACTTACACTCAACAATTGATTCTGTGACAGAGCAGTATCTGGAGAACTTGTCAACCAACAACTCGTATTCACAGAGTGGTGATCAGATGTGTTGATGCCTTCGTAATCCTCGGCTGTGAAATGGTCACCACAAATGACAAGTCTATACCAAGGGTCCTCTTTGCCCGTTTTCTTTGGGGGAAAATTCGCCCATTTTGTTTGTATAAATCTTATCCACTGCCGGCGAATGTTTGATTCTTTCGGGAATCAGTGGGAGCGATTACCCGTTTTCCAGCCATTTTCGCAAAACATGACGACACACATACGAGGCATGATGTACAAATATCCAAATAACTTTGTTCTCCAATAATTCAAAATAAAAAAGGATAATATAGACAGTTGCAAACTCAAAAAAAGCGAAAGAACGGCCTGCTGAACTGGACACTTCTTCAATGAGTGAGTGAGCTTCCGCTTTGTTTTGGAGAATGTGACGTCACCATCCATATGTGGCACGCGGCTGTTTTTTTCAACAGCCTCGACAAATAACAACTTTGGAGTTAAATTTCATTAATTTTCCCAATAGTTAGGCAACCACAATAGTTTGCATCGAACTATTTAATGCACATATAATCATATTGATAAATTTTCAGAACATGTTTGGTGACCCGCAACCTGCTCTTTAAAGAGTATGTTTATATAAACTCTTTTGATCTGACGAAGGCCTAACGACTGAAATGTCAACCTCTTCTTGCTTCAAGCACTCCTTGTTTAGCAATCCTCAATTAACGGTTTTATCGACTTTTCCACCTGTCCGATGTCACAATGACATGAGTCTTCACCAGAAAGACTGGTTATTCAGTCTCATCTATCTATAATTCCAGCAATCTCTGTGTGTCTGTCTGTCTGTGACCGCTGTTTCTCGACAACCACTGACTGGTCCGATCTAATTGAAACTTGCCAGGTATATTGCTGGGGACCTGAGTATGTGCCTTTTCAAGGTTTGATATTAATCGGACAAGTGGTTCCCAAGTTATGGCCATTTATTTACCAAACCAATGACAGGACACAGTGTTATGACATCACGATTGACGTCACAACTCTTCTTCCTTTTTTTTTTCACGTATGACCACGCACGTATGGGCACGCATGTACGGGCACGCACTAGTCTATCTATAATTCCAGTAATCTCTGTGTGTGTGTTTGTGTGTCTGTCTGCGACCGCTGTTTCTCGACAATCATTGGTCTGATCTTATTGAAACTTCCCAGGTATATTTGCCGGGGCCCTGTGGATGTGCCTTTTCAAGGTTTGATATTAATCGGACAAGTGGTTCCCAAGTTATGGCCATTTATTTACCAAACAAATGACAGGACACGGTGCTATGACGTCACGATTGACGTCACAATTGTTCTTTTTTTTTTTTTGCACGTACGGCCAGGCGAGAGCAAAGGAACGGCCCGTGTAGTTGTTTATCTCCGGGCGGTGTTTATCTCGGGGTGATGTTTGTCTCCGAACATGCCTGGTCGGTGTTTATCTCCAGAACGTGTTTGTCTCATGACGTGTTCGGGTGGAATTTAGTTTGACCAGCAGAAAATGTATTTTACACATTATTTTGTTTCCATCTGCACTGCTGTTCTGTACTCCTGGTGTTGGCTTAATGGTTAGGGTGGTGGGCTTGGTATTCCAGGATCCTGAGTTCAAATTGCACTTTGCTGTTGAATGAATATCAGGTGGGGTTGCCTCTGTCTGTCATCCTTCTGAGGTTGTCAAAATTAGTGCCAGCTTGCTGGTATCCTGTGTTGGAGTAGCAACCTGTCCAGGATTGTGCACAATAGCCAAGGAGACTGCTTAAGCAGCACCAACGCTCTGCACAGAGTATGGTCCCAATGGATGGATAGATGTTATTCTGTGCAGAATAATTTTGATGAGACAGTATGAATTGTAATTAACGCAACACCACACATCTCCCTTCCCTTCCTCTCACCTCATGCTTACCTCCGCCCAAACACCCCACCCCCCCCCCTTCCATCCTCATACAACTCTCCGGATGTATAAGAATTACAGCTGAAATGAGATTTAAGCTCGAGAATCTCTTCACCAAAATGGAATTTCCCTCCGCTGCTTCCAGGGCACTCACTGCCAATGTTAAACTGCAAAATTGAATTTAGCAACAATTCTGACTGCTGAAATAAAAGTGTTCATTTGTCCAATTTGCAGATTGTTATATACTCCGGATGTCTCCGGTCATCTCTGGACAGTGTGTCGTATGAACCAGCCAACTGTACCTTCTCAACCGTTTCGTTGGTGTGCTTGCTTGAGTGCTTAATAGTGGTGGGTCGAATAGATTCCAAAGTACTCGATTCCAACCATGGAATAGAAATTGACATCGATTCCCATGAGTTCCTACTTCAAAGAAAGAAACGTTGTTGTTTTTTGTCCCTGGTGTGCATGTTGCATTTACACATGGCCTGGTAATGTAATAATTGAAAAAGAACATGCCCTTGGGGTGTCAAATTTGCAATATATTTTCAAGAATTTACAAGGAATTAAAGCGCAGAAGGAGGCCATTCGGCCCATCATGCCGACACCACACCAATACCAGATTTAATCAATCCATTGTTACCCCTTCCCTTCGTGTGCAGCCTTTTTGGCTGCTACACTGGTACTCAGCAAAAATATAACAGGAAAAACAAATCACTTGCAAAGTAAACACACCCAAAGGGCATAATAAATGAACAGCAAGGAATTTGGAGTTGGCCGGTAAAGCGTGCTGATTGCTTTGCTGATGGACAGGAAGGCAATACATCGACTGAGAAAGTTTTGACAACATGTCGTTCAAAAGGGACAGAAGTGCAGTTTGGAAGTATTTTGGGAAGGTTAACGAAGACAGTCCAAAAGTTGCATGCTCACTTTTTTCACTCGACTGCTCATCAGGTCATACATCCAATATGCAAAAACATTTTATAAATATATGTGGAAAAATTATGGGACCAGATGAGAAATTGAACCCATGCCCTCCAGTAAACCATACCAATGCTCTGCCATCTGAGCTATCTGGTTGACACACTGGCAGAGTAACACAATTCCTCCACATATAGAAATGCCACTCTCTTCCCCCGCCCGCCCGCTGCTTTCAGGGCACTCACTGCCAACCATAGGAGCAACAACAGCCTGCTTACGAGCAGAAAGAGGATTGTGTTTGATATTGCTTGATTGTTTATCCTCTTTCCCATGCGCATGTTTGTTGTTATTTGTAGTTGATGTGTGCTGTTCATAAATGATCTCAGACTCCGGAAGAGAAGAACTAAATTTCTTCCACAACAGGACAGAACGACATTATAAATATATGTGGAAAATCAACCGGTGAGTTGCCCAGATAGCTCAGATGGTAGAGCATTGGTATAGTTGACCAGTGAACCTGGGTTCGATTCCTGGTCTGGGCCTGTAGTTTTTCCACGTATATTTACAATGTTTGTTTCATCCTGTTCATTTCCACTTATAAAACATTTTAAAAACAAACACCAGAAAGAGTACCCATGAGTGACAGTTGAAAATGTTCATTCAAAGAAATCAAGGTCTGCACAACAGAAACAAGTTCACATTTGCAATCGACGATGAAAAGCACTTACACCCAGGTATGCTGCCTTCCATTCCACTCCCCTCATGCTGCCTTCCCTTTATTTCCCCTCATGCTGCCTTCCATTCCTTTCCCCTCAAGCTGCCTTTCTTTCCCCTCTCCTCACGTTGCCTTCCCTTCCCCTCACGTTGCCTTTCCTTCCCCTCACACTGCCTTCCCTTCTCCTCCCCTTACACTGCCTTCCCATCGCCTACCGCTGCCTTTGCTTCCCTTCCCCTCATGCTGCCTTCCCTTCCCCTCCCCTCACACTGCCTTCCCTTCCTTTCCCCTCACACTGCCTTCCCTTCCACTGCTCTCATGCTGCCTTCCCCTCCCCTCACACTGCCTTCCCTTCCCCTCCCCTCATGTTGCCTTCCCTTCCCCTCACACTGCCTTTCCTTCTCCTCCCCTTACGCTGCCTTCCCATCGCCTGCCACTGCCTTCGCTTCCCTTCCCCTCATTCTGCCTTCCCTTCCCCTCTCCTCACACTGCCTTCCCTTCCACTCCCCTCATGCTGCGTTCCCCTCCCCTCATGCTGCCTTCCCTTCCCCTCCCCTCACGTTGCCTTCCCTTCCCCTCCCCTCACGTTGCCTTCCGTGGGCTCACGTGAGCTTCCCATCCCTTCCCCTAACGCTGCCTTCCCTTCGCCTCCCCTCATGCTGCCTTCCCTTCCCCTCCCCTCATGCTGCCTTCCCTTTCCCTCCACTCATGCTACCTTCCCTTCCCCTCATGCTGCCTTTCTTTCCCCTCCCTTCACCCTCCCTTTCCTTCCCCTCCCTCCCACTGCCTTTCCTTCCCCTCCCCTCACACTGCCTTCTCTTCCCCTCACACTGCCTTCTCTCCCCCCTCCTTCACTCTCACCCACCTCCCCCCCTCTCTCTCTCTCTCCCCTCTCTTATGGGAAGCTGTTTTCTTTACGACAGACACGTTCACACACATTTTTTTCACGAGCTATGAACCCTGCCCTCATTTTTCCTCAGCAACATTCTTTCACGAGCTCTGAAGCCCGCCCTCATTTTTCTTCAGCAACATTATTTCGCGAGCTCCGACGTCCGCATTTTTTGAGAGTGCACGGGCCATCATGGTAACCGTGCCCCAGTGGGGCGGGGTGAACTTGAGGCGGATGGCACCTCGCGGAGACGTGCCGGGGATATAAAAATGAGCAAGAGAAAGCATGAAGGACGTTCGGTGAGGAGAGACGTTCTGAGATATAAAAAAGTGAGGAAAAAGTGAAAGAGGGACATTCTGAGAGGAGAGAGACATTCTGAAGAGAAAGAGATACGTTCTGAGGAGAAAAAGTCTGAGGAGAAAAAGTGAGGAGAGGAAAAGCGAAAGGAGAGAGGAAAAAGCAAAGGGCGAGAGAAGCGTCCAAGAAGCGGGTGTCTGACCAGCACTGAAGAGACAATTCGCCCTTCCAGTGCTTCGGCAAGCGAGCGTGTGGTGCACGTGTGGGTGTGAGCAGTGCCGCCAACAAGGGAGGCACGGGTCGATCACCAACACTAGGGTCTAAACCCGTGACGGACGATCTCGGTGCCCTCCAGACGTCGACTGGCGTTCAAGGCTGCCCCGCGAGAGGGTGCACGTCAAAGCTGAGTGCTGGCGACGGACATGACACGCACGCACGCATTTTCAGGACGTTTTTGCTTCACGGACGACTTTCTGGTGAGCGAGACGATTCTCCCCGTCCCATCCCCCTCAATGATCTGCTGGGTACCCTTGTCTGTGTTTAGCTTAAATCAACCCCTGATAAGCATCTGCTCCTTGTCTTTCCTGGCATTTTGATTGATTTTGCTTTGAAATTCGTTCTTCAATTACCTCAGCAAATAAATGGTTCTTTTTATTTATTTATTTTATTATTAATAAATTATTTGTCGATTTCCAACCTGTCCGTGTTTGTCCTTTCTTTCTATTGGTCTAGCATTGTCCGAACCTAGATAGACTGGGAGGAAATTACCACAGATTTGACCAAAAAATCGTCAGCACGCACCCAGCGGTTAAAACGCTCGGCCGCCCGAATTAAAATCTGATCAGATAACATTGGTGCTTTGCCGAGGGCGCGCTCCCTGCTCAGGTAACCACGTGACCTCTAGTTAAACGGAATAATTAGACGGCGGACACTGGAACTCGTGGTTAACTGGGTGGCATTCATGGTTTTAAAACAACTCACCGTACCATAACGTTAATTGTGAGCAGTGGCCCCAGGTCCGGCTCTACCGAGGACAACCAGGGATTAATCCCCCTGAATGACAAGCTGGTGTCTCGGTACCCGTCACCGCAACAATATATATATATATATATATATATATATATATATATATATATATATATATATATATATATATATATTGTTACGGCTGTGGAAATTCGCATTACACCATAAAGGGCCCGTAGGTGAGATATCTCTAAGTACATGTGTAGTTAGCCCAAACCCATTGTATAGAGGGAATTTATGTGATTCATCTGGGCTGCGACGCTTTGAGTTAGCCATTTTTTCTGTTCTATCTTTATTTTAAACCAACCACGTCCCAACCGCCATCACACAACAACCACGCCACCGCCACCATCTACGCTCCCACATAATCGCACCACCGCCATTCCCAAACGGCACCATTACCATCAAACCACCACCGAAAACCCTCCACCACCTTCACCTCTCTCCTTCTACGGCCATTCCCGCAGCACCTGTGAACACTGAACGTTGGGCTGTCTCAGGTCCGTTCGGTGCTGAGCGCACCGAGCCGCGAGCGCAAATAGCGGCCTTTCCAAGGGAAAATTCGGATCAAAAACGCTACACGCCCACTTTTCCTCCGTCGAATTAGCGAGTGTGGGGCGGCTTGGCCCCACCTCCAGGCGCGTGTGTGTGAAGTCGATATATGCAAATTCTAGGATCAGGGGAGGTTCACGCCCCCGTTTCCTCCAACCAATGGGCAAGCGTGGCTCTGCCCCCGAGGTCATTCTGATCCGAATATTTGCATACTGGCTTCTCCTGCCCGCCTATAAAAAGGCGAGTGCAAGGCGAATTGAGGGTGGAGTCGATCGGGTAAAAAGAGTGGCAAAGTGGAGTCAGTCGGGTGAGGAGAGTGCGGAACTGGGAAGAGTTGCAGGAAGAGTTGAGTTCTGGAGTTGCCTGAAGAGGGTCGTCGAGAAGTGGCTGTTGGGGATGCATTGCGTTGCATTGGTGAAGTCGAGGCGAGTGCGCGCGGTGGAACTGCAGGCAAGGGAGCTCGGGTCCGAGGCGAGAAGGACGGCGGTCGGCGACGAGGTTACGGTGTGGGGGATCGCTCGTCTCGTCGCGGGACCCAAGCCAGCCAGCCACTCCCCTCCCCCAGGGCATCAACAATTCCCCCTTTCCCCCGCGCTGAGATAGTGCAAAAGGGGGCCCCGTTCCCACCCAGCCCAAAATGTCGTGCCAACGAAACCCGCCAAGGAGCACGGAGTCGGGGCACAGCCCCGCGGCCACATTTGTGGCTCGCCCACCAACGCGTCATGAGGACGCGGGTAGGACCCCCCCGGTCTCGCGGACCTGGCCGCTCCTCCAGGTCACGTACACATTTGGCCTACAGGCTTGTCTGCCTCCTTGTCGATGAGGGTGGCTTCTTTCCTTTGCTTTTGTGTAAATGTGTGTTGGCGCCGTCTGCGAAGTAAAGCTGTATAAGTGTTGCCGTGTGTGCGCGTAGTCGGTATTAACTCTGCGTCGTTGTTGTTTTTATTGTTTTGGTTGCTTTATGTGCATTTTGACTGTATGGCGGTATATACGTGCTTTCCGTGTGTCGGGAAATAAATGTGCATTGTGTAAACTATTTTCCAGTTTCGCTTCGTCTTTTCCGAATTGAATCTCCATCCTGCTTCACGTAAAGGGTTCATAGTGGGTGCAAAACGCCCGGTAAATAATCTGAACCGTCGAGGTCGACGATAACACCGCTCGGTTATCCCGATAGTACGGAACGGGCCGCCCAAGCGGCTCGTGTCCGGAGTCGACCTGCGGCGAGGTACGATCGCCCGGTTTACCATCCACATGGGTACTTAGCTAGGTCGAGTTTGCCGAACAACCCTATCCTACGCGGGTGGCCGATTGGCACGATTGTGGTGAGGTTGAAAGACCCACCCGTGACTGGCTCCGGGCGATAGTTCCCGGAGGGTCACGACTGAATTGTCCGTCCGGTGGGTGACGTGCCGCGATCCGAGTTACGTGGCCGTCCGCACGCCGGCGGGCACGAATTCGCAAATATATATATATATATATATATATATATATATATATATATATATATATATATATATATATATATATATATATATATACATATATATATATATACATATATATATATATATCTTCTTCTTCTTTCGGCTGCTCCCTTTCGGGGTCGCCACAGCGGATCATCCGTATGATCCGCATAGTGATTTGGCACATGTTTTACGCCGGATGCCCTTTCTGACGCAACCCTGGTCGCCTCTTATGACACAGGGATATGGTACACCTAATTTAACCGGGGTATACACCGGCCCAGTACACTGGTACTCATTTCGCCGACCACGGAAGGATGACAGGCTGAGTCAACCCCCTGGTGTATTAATTCAGTGGCCCAACGGGGCTTGAACTCAGGACCTTTTGGATCCCAAGCCGCTGCCCTAACCACTGCGCCAACACCAGGCTTTTTTGTGTATATATATATATATATATATATATATATATATATATATATATATATATATATAAAAATATATATATATAAAAAAAAAAAAATATATATATATATATATATATATATCATGATATTTCAAAACGTTGTGGATGGATGCAGACTAAAACTTGGTGGATGATTTGGGTAGGTGACAAGAACAAGCCGATTCGATTTTTGTTAAGGTCCGGATAATTATCCGGCCTATCAATGGGATACAGGTGGAAGGTGTTACCCTCTATGAGTCACTCATCCATTGCCTTTTCTCCTTGGATAAGTTCGTTAAATGCTTGAGCATAGTGATTGTGGAGACCATCTCGTTGCTTTAACCAGAAGAATGGAATCCCATCCAGACGAGGGCTTCTGATTTTGATGTTTTTGAAATTTGTTTTCACATTCTTTCTTTGTCAATTATCACTTGGGGGCATTTCCTATAGATGTTCTTTTTTCTTTTCCAAGTTTCAGATCCAATTCACCTCCTTGTTTTCTTTTCTGTCTTCATAAATTTCTTTGCAGAATTTTTCTCGTTCACCTTCTTTGTAGGAGAGGACGTGGATTGACACATTCTGCTTCCGTTTCCCAAGTTCTCGGTGGAATCTTTTCAGGTTATTTTCAAACAGTTAGTTTACTATAATCATTTTAAAACAGCAATAATCATTGAATCAATTGTGGAACAATTCACAACAGCGACATCATAAACTCCCATAAGGCCAAATAAATAAATAAAATACCAAATGATCATTAAGATTTTTTTTTAAAGTAAGGAGGCCCTTTTTATCTGTTATTTGTCTTTTTTTTTCAAAATGGCCACCAGGTTTTAGTACCTGACAAATCATGCACCTGGTACACCCCTTTTTTACCTCCACATCCCCCACGCCCCCCCCAAAAAAAACTGATGCGAGTCATGTCCCAGACATGTTTGTTTTCTATACCCAAACAAATATGATGTGGGTCACATAACTGACACCTCATGTATGCATTATGCACTCACTAAGCCTATTAAAAAATAAAATCCACAGGTCTAAACAAATATACAGTATAATAAATGTATGGCGAATTTTTTTTTTAAACGGCACGCTTCGTGTACTTTAAAATGATTGCCTATGCCATCTTTCTGTATAGATTTAGAGGAAACATTTAATACACAGATTTACAAACGTGGGATGTGGACTCACCAGCGCTCCCTGATCCAACTCGGTAGAAGCTATAAAAACTCAGCGTCGACATGGGGAAAATGACCGATTAAAAGAATGGTGTAAGAGTCGTACACAAAGATATGGATTTTTAAGTGATGGACAACAACAAAGATATGGACAACAAACTGCTTCAATATATGATTTCAATATACCATCAGTTAGTGCTTGTGACTTTTCTCTTCCTTTCTTCTGGTGAGACGTGTAGTTGACATCTTCCGCTTTGATGTCCTTTGTACCCACAACTAGTCTGAGCTGCGTAGCAGTGGCCAAGCTGGGTTGGAGTAGTGAGATAACTTTCTTCAAGTCACAGTCCCTTTCATGGAATAACATGTTTGTGCTTGTTCATCACAGCAATGCAATACTTGGTGATCTCTCATCATTGCTTCCAGCAACATGCCAAATGTACACGGTCCCGCCAGTTGTCTGAGCCTGACAACGAACTGTTCCACTGGTTCATTTCCCTTCTGCCCAGTGCTGTGAAAAACGTCTCTATCATACGGAACGTTACGTGCAGGAGCGACATGTTCTGTCAATTTCTCAATGATAATCTGTGGGTCTGTTGAGTGGGCTAGCATAAGGGTTAAAAAAGTTCTCAAAGTAGCAACTTGCACCAGTCTTGGCTTTTCATGGAGCTCAGTCGCTATCGAAAAATCATTTAATGCTCTTGGAAATTCTTCATTTCTACTCCGAATTCACCATCACAGTTCATCGGATTTGGTGGCGGTAACTGCACAACAGAGGCCATTTTTCTTGGATTGGTTCACACACATCATTTACTCACAAGTTGAGTTTTCTGGCAATCCATTGTATCCATCGCACATGGTCCCAAAAGCACCTGGATCGATATTTCTATATGTCTGACACCATGCTTCCATTTATGGTTTGTCCTGAAAGAACAGACGTCGCACCAAGAAGTCACCAGACCATTGTCAGTGCAGTCAGCATTTATTCCGCCATCAGCACCAAGCCGCTTTCATCGCCCCATGCTGTGCACAATGAATGACAACACACATGCGCACATTAATGTCCAAACCAATGGAGATCGGGTAAGGTCAGGTATAGCAGCATGTGCCAGAGCAACGCGTCACTGCATCCACTTTCCACCGGTACACCAGGGGCCTCCGTCTGGCCATCCCCAAGGCAGATGCCTGGCCCATCCTCATCTCCTAGAGATGTTGATCAACCTGCTGCAACCATGAGACACGTGATCGTCCCGTTGGCCTCCTACACTCACGGGGCTTCCTCGCTGAGAGAATCTGGTGAGCAGGATCAGCAACGTAGATGCAACATACAAACGGGTCATTCCGTGTCAAATCAGCCAAAAAAAATGAAATTCTGCGGTGACCCCCTCAGATTTTCCTGAAAAAAATTATCAAAGCTACCTTAACATATATGAGGAAGGTTTGCCAAGTTACACTTCAAAATTCCAAGTAGTGTCCGAGATATGGCCCTACAAACACCCGAGGGGTGTTTCAATTCTGGCAGTCGCGAGTTGCAGATTTGTAACTGAAGCATTTTTGGAGGGCTCTAAATTGCAGTTTTATAAACAGAGTTCTGAAAATTCACACAAATGGTGTCTATTAGTGAGGCTTTCAGAATCTGACATCAAAAATGTTCTAATTAAAATACTTTTTAAGATAAGTCCTCTCAAAAGTAGTGATTTGTACCATGCAGTCAAAAAAAAATTGAGTTTTCAATTTGCTGCCAACAGTCAGTTTATTCATCCTGAAGAATTTTGTTGCCTGATTTACATAATCTAGTGACTGGATCATTTACACAAGAAAACTGAAACCTTTTGGAGCAAAATCTTGGGTGCTATAGATGTCTGAACTTTGCTCCAGACTCAACGACACTGAAATTTACCCCGGTTTTACCCTGTGTTCACCATGTTGACAGTTACACAGCTCTTTTAAATTTTTGCCACTTAAAGACACATACATAGGCAAACTGTGGTAGAAAATTCAAGAGTTGTTCTCAATCCCTTCTATTTTTAAACGATTTTCATGAAGGCCTACTATTTAAAAAAAATATGTTTGATGAAAGATGTAGAATAAAAGCAATAGGTGTGCTTTTGAAGTAGAAGCCATGTCAATAATTCCTAAGCTGACACCACAATGAGCATGCAGTAGTGTTTCATGGTCAGAATCTGTGTTTCTTTCATAACATTATTAATCTCATATCATAGAATTAAATTTGCACATAAACATCAAACTTATACCAAGTAAATACTTGTGTAAACCTTTATATTCATGCAAAATATCATAAGTGTGGGGTTTGAAGTTTTGAAGTAATTTACAAAAAAATGCATCAATTTCTAATGATTCTGCAGTCCCAAAAGCTACTTTTTTTAAAATAATTTTTTTATTAACAAACGTATAGAAAAAATAAAGATATTGTAAGGAAGTATGACTTAAGTGGAATCTAACAATATATAAATCAGTTTAGTAAAGCTTAAAGAAGTGCAGAGATGCCAACTTTTGGAAATCAGAATTAGGGAGGATTTTCAACCGACACCAAATTATGTGCGCGAAGCGCACATCTCGAGCGCGGAGCGCTCGACCCTTGCGCCGGGGTCCATGGCCCGCCTTAGGGCCCTGGAAGCTCTGGGGTTCTAGACGCTCTCTAGTGCCCTCTGAGCCCTATTTTGGAGCATTTAACATGTTAAGAATTCCCACTTTTTGAACAAAAAAAGGGGAAAATTGTGCACTTTTTAATGTTACATGTATGTTAATATTAGTAAGTTAGGGGACAATGAAAGATTAACAAAAAGCACAAAAGAAGCAATATTTTTCTTACCTTACTGGCTGGTACTACTGCTGCTTGCTTTTTCCATGGCAGCTTTGCTGAGTGACAGCTGTTTGGCTCTTTTAGCCCTTCTGATTATGTCTTTGCTGTATTCTCTCTGGTAGCAAGGGGTGCTATGAGCTAGTTTTTCAATTAAGAGAGCTTCCAGGGTTTTGACACTCAAATTGGGACGAAATTCAGTATGATTCTTCCGTACAAGACTGAGTGCCCGCTCACATGATGCGTTCGAATGAGGAATGACCAAGATTCCCTTCATCACTTTGCTCAAATTAGGATACTTCTTGGCACCAGTGCAGGGATCTGTGAGCTGTGAAATCCGATGCCACTGCTCATCCACTCTCACTGTCTCAGTAGCAATTGTAGCTATGGAGGCGTCTGCCTGGTAGTGAGCGAATTCACTCTCAAGACTGTCTATGTCACTATCACCGCCACTGAACAGACAGGGGAATTTCTTGATGAAAAACTCCACACAGTCAAACCCCACTTCTTGGTGTAGCTTAACATCCAGCACCTGAGCATGCTTGGCTAATTCATCATCTAGCGGCCAGGTTTTGAAGATGTAATTGCAGGCTTTCACATAATATGAGCGAACTGCACTGAAGAAACCTTGGATGTCTGACTCACTCAGAGTGAAGGTGGATTTCTTGAGACTCCTTTGTTCCCTTATATACAGTTTGGCATCGTTCCCAATCATGAGGTCCTCATCATTCTTCTGATGATTTCTGTCAGAGAAGGGTACATTTACCAGAGCAACCGATGACACCGATGGTTTCAAAAACCGTACGAAGATATCTTTCAGAAGACCATTCAATTCAGAAGACCAGAAGACCAAGATCAGGAGATGAATATAGGGTTCGTCTCTTTGGAGCAGAAGATTCCCCTTCTCAAAAAGCTTGTTAGCATATCGAAGGAAGAAACAATAGAGTTTTGTTTGTGGAGACAAGAACATCCTGTTGACACGTTTTTCTCTAGATTCCTGCACAGTGTTTGAGGAAGATGCGCTTTAGTTGTAGAACTCGTAGTACACTTAGCCGCAGGGCGATCACACTTGCGTTTACTGCCAGCAGAAGAGGTCAGACTCGTAGTACCAGATCCAATTTTACGTTTGAGGAGAGAGCTTGAGGTAGGTGCAGCCAAGGAAGAAGACCTCTGATTCGAAGGTTTTGCTGAGCTTCTATCAAGTGATTTGGCAAAAGCAGAACTTAACTTGGGTCCTTCTTTGCCTGTAGATGGGACTATCACAGTCTTTCTCGACTCTGAAGGGATCTGCTTTGTAGATGAACGTGATGAAGGGCCGGTGATGCTACCTGCTCTCAGCATTGGTTTTGGTGCTGTCCCTGCTGTCTTCTTCGCAGCAGATACTGCAGTGGTAGTGGTGAATGCTGCTCCACTAGTGCTTGATCCTGCAGTGCCAGTACTGGCAGTAGATACAGTGCCGTCCTTCTTGCTCGTTGTTAGAGTCTTGGCTACAGTTGGTTGCATTTTTCTTCGGACTTCTTCTTTGAAGAAGAGGCGAAGTGGCTCCCACTGTTCAATCAGCCTGTCTAGGCACTGACCAAGGGACAGCCACCTTGTTGCGACATGCTTCAGAATCTTGTGTGTCGGGGCATCACAGAGTTCTTGCAGTGCTTTCACTCCTTTGACGCGTTTACTACTTTTGTCCAAGTAGTAGTAAATATCGATGAGAAAGTCATCTAATTCAACGGGTAAGGCCTGAGCCGCCTTCTTGGCCGTATTGTGCATCATATGGCAAGGGCATCCCATGATGTAGCACTCTGGATTTTGTTTGTGGATATAAGCAGCGACTCCTTTGTGCTTGCCCACCATGACAGAGGCATTATCAGCACAAAAGGAAACACAATTTCCCCACGGAATTTTCCTGTCACTGAACTCATGATCAAGCAGTTTGAAAATGTTTTCTCCAGTGGAATCTTGTTTGCACGCAGGCAAACTTAGCAAACCTTGCTTCACAATCCCAGCACTGTTGTCATAGTACGAAATCAGGACAGGATATAGCTGGGCCTCACCACTGTCATTGCTACCGTCTGGAGCTAGGCTAAATGGAGCTAGTCTAGCAATATCGGCAATAGATGAAGCAGTAACATTTGACAACTTACCAATTACACTGGTCAACAACAAATTTGTTGTCTGCATTTTTTAAGCTGATTTAGGACGAATCTGATGCGCTGAATCCAAAACTCACATTAGTTTTGTTCAATCAGGTCAAGTTTTTGAGATATGGCCACATGTCGTTTTTTACATTTTTGTTCACATGTACGCATGTGTGGAGCATTTTAGAAGAAGTTGGTGGGGTAAAATGTCATGTCAAATAATTGTTTTGATTGGAAATAATTATTTTAATGACAAGAAGTATTCAGGTACGATAGTTCTAGGTGATTATGTCGAAAAGGGATCAGTTTGAAGTCATAAAACCTCAAAATCTTCCAAAAATTGGTGAGGCAAAGCATAAAGTTCGTGGATCAAAACTAAAGTTAATGGGGCAGATTTTGTAATAATGTGATACAAAAAAGTTGTATTTCTTGAAATAACGAACTCTGAAGAATGTACAATACCTACATGCGCCAATTTATGACATGCGCTTCTGCTCAAGCTTGGAGTGCCACAGTACGAACCCAAAGATTGGAGACTGTTCATTGACAGCAGCAAGCGATCACTGAAATGTGTTCTGCTACACAACGGCAACCAGTTTGCCTCTGTACCCATTGCTCACTCGACTACACTGAAGGAGAAGTATGAAGCGGTGAAGTACGTGCTGGAGAAAATTGGTTATGATCAGCATAAGTGGTTTATTTGTGTTGACCTGAAGATGGTGAACTTTTTGTTGGGACAACAGTCTGGCTTCACCAAGTACCCATGTTTTCTGTGCATGTGGGATAGTAGGGACCGTGCTCAGCATTACACGAAGAAGGACTGGCCTGTGCGGGAGGAATTGGTGCCATGCAAAGAAAGGAACGTCATCAACGACCCTCTGGTGGACAGAGACAGAATACTCTTCCCACCGCTGCACATCAAGCTCGGCTTAATCAAGCAGTTCACCAAGGCTCTGGACAAAGATGGTGACTGCTTCACTTACTTGTGCCAGGCTTTTCCAGGATTGACCATGGAGAAGTTGAAAGCTGGCATCTTTGATGGTTCACAGATCCGTCAGCTCATCAGAGATCCAGAGTTCAAAAACTCAATGAACGAAGTGGAACTGGAAGCGTGGAATACATTTGTTTTGGTAGTGAAGAACTTTCTTGGCAACAATAAGGCCAGAAACTACGCAGAACTTGTCAACAACATGCTGACTGCTTTCAGAAACCTGGACTGCAACATGAGCATCAAGATGCACTACCTATTTTCACATATGAACCGGTTTCCTGAGAACCTGGGTTCAATGAGTGACGAGCAGGGGGAGAGATTCCATCAGGACATGAAGGAGATGGAGACCAGGTATCAGGGTCGCTGGGACGCAGTCATGATGGCTGACTACTGTTGGAATCTGAAGAGAGACCTCCCTGCCGCTGAACATTCCAGGAGTTCGAAGAAACGGAAGTTCAAGCCCTGAAGTTTGAACAGTGGTGACGCAACATGCAATTTACTTGTACTTACCTTTATCAATGCCCACCATTCAGATGACAGTAATCGATGTTTCTATCATGTAATCAATAAATGTTGTTGGCAAAACATTTTTTTTCTTAAAAACATGTTTAGGATGATATGTGTTGACAAAAATCAGCTGATAATGCCACAAAAATGTAATTGATCTTGTCACAAGATCTGATTTTTTTCAAATCAACTTAGCACAAAAACCTGACCTGATGGAGAGAAACGGATGCCATTTCCTGATTCAGCAGTGCCAGAATACCCTAATTCACTTGTACAAATCTAGACAACATTCAGAAAGTAAAAAATTGTTGACCAGTGTTCTTTTTTTCTTCTTTGTTCTTGTTCTTTTTTTTTTGTTGTTCTTTTTTTTTTCTTTTTTTTTCTTGCTTTTTGTTCTTGTTTTTTTTTTTTTTTTTTTTTTTTGTTCTTGCACATCTTGCACATCTTGCAAGTTTTTGTTCTTGCACATCCATACTTTGAAGCAACTTTTGAATCTGGAAACATCTTTTGAAATAGAGGTCCAGCATGATCTGAGACTGATATGGGCAAGTTATGTCCCACAATAAATCCACGAAAGAGAAGTTCCGCTCGGGTAACATCCTCTTCCTCGCTTGTCCCTTGTTTGGTGAAATAATTCAGAAGTGTACCGGTACTCGTGCTCGAAGATCTCTCCTTTGCAATGTCTGTGTGCCGTTTGCTTCCAACGTGCTTCCGAATATCATCGCGACCTCCGTGCTCAACTGAAATATCAACGCTGCATACTGTACAATACGCATGATGAATTCCTCTTTCAGACTTTCGAATACACGGGTATTGGAGACTGTATTCGGTCTTGTACTTCTGAGACCATTTCTTGGTCTTCGTAAGCTTCTTTTCTGCCATTTCGTAATCAACATCGAGGGCTTGAAGCATCGGTAACTTCGAAGTCGATGTTCCACAGCTGCAGCGCGACTCGTAGAACTCTAGCGGCTGTTAAACACCGCACGGTGGTCGCGACCGCCGGGCTGGTACGGGGCCCAGCTGCATGCAGTGAGCGTATCGCATGCATATACACTGTGCATACATACCGCATGCACTGTATTGCACACATACCGCATGCACTAAATCTCAGTGCATGATCGCATAAGCGAGATCCAGACCCAATGTTTCGCTGCTCCTCATTTGAATTTGCATTTTTTTACGTACAATTTGGTAGCAGCGAACGTTATGGAGTTACCACATGCTATACGTAGCAGACGATGCTTTTCATTCAATTCTCATACTAGTACATTCTGATTAGTGAACAGTGCAAAAATATCAAAATTTCGGGAGGATAAGGATAGTGATCGTAAGGGCGGGAGTTTGGGTGAATTTTCGGAAGCCTCCCGATGAAATCG